>NC_050516.1:36883252-36906980 GCF_002922805.2 Oryzias melastigma
GAGTCTGAAGACAGAATTGTGGACCTGGAAATATCGCTGCTATCGCTAGCTCCGACACGCAAAGGAGAAGCCATCTTGCTATGTTGACTCCTCTGACGTCACACGACCACGTGACCAAAACGGAGCTTTTCACCCGGAAGAGACAGGTTTGCCAAATTTGGCCTCACAAATGGTAAATGGTAAATGGCGTATACTTGTATAGCGCTTTCTACCCTCCTTCGAGAGCCCAAAGCGCTTCACAGTCACAGACCCATTCACCCATTCACGCACACATTCACACACTGGTGGTGGCTCCGCTGCCGAACACTGGCTCCAACCTCCCACCAGAGGCAATTCGGGGTTCAGTGTCTTGCCCAAGGACACTTCAACACATGGGCGGGCAAGGCGGAGTCGAACCAGCTCACTTCTGATCAGGAGTCGACCGCCCTACCACTGCACCACGGCCGCCCGTCAAATGCAGTTTTATTTCAATATTTCTTGCTCAAAATACGCCAAAACATTTGGAAATGGTAAATATAAGGCGAAACACAGTTAACACCGAAAATGACCCACAACCCCATTACTAGTCCTTTAAGGTAACACACATTAGTAAAAATAAAAAGTCACATTTATCTTTAAACCTTTAACAGCCTCACTGGACGTCTGAATAGAAAAACAACAAACTAAAACAAACTTCCTTCCCATAAAACATCAAACTGGGATCCAGATGAGACGTGGAGCGGCTCTTTGACTTTATCCGTTTGTCGTTGTCGCTCCGTCTTAGCGAGCTGAAAAAAGCATCAGAAGTGACCATGAAGGATCATGGGAATTTCTAACACAAAAGTCCCCAGTTGACTCGCTCGGGGGTTGTTTCATCCGTAACTGCAGGCAAAGAAAGTGCTAACAGCGCCGCCCGGAGGATGAAAGTATATTACAGCTGTAGAGTTTTGGAACGCCGTGTAGCACACGTGTCAAAGTCAAGGCCCGGGGGCCGGATCCGGCCCTCCAGATCATTTTATTTTATTGTTATTAATGACCCGATGTTATCTTGATCTCATTTCTAACTTGTATAATTTTGACAAAATATATTTTTATGGAGAGTAAAATATTGAAAGTTATTTAAGGTTTAAGTTGATTTATTCTGGAATAATATTCCTGCCTTTTTATTATTCAGAATTATGTTAAAAAGTTACAGTTTTAAAAAAATTGACATCCAGTGACTTTTTGGACTATTTTGGCATTTACTAAGATTTTTTAGAGTGTTTTTCATTTTAGCAAATATTTCAGCTACATGCTAGCTGTTTAGGGTTTTTGTCAAAGTTTTTTCAGTCTTTGTTGGAGTTGAGCTAATATTTACATGCTAGCTGTTTTGGCTAGTCTAAGTTTTTTTTTCTAGTTTTTTAGGCTAATTTGGCATTCAGCAAATATTCTAGCTGGCTATCAGCTTTAGTGTTTTTAGCCATCTATTTCAGTGTCTTCAGCATCTTCAGCGACATAATTCAGTTTACAGCATTCACACTAGCATTATCACAGGTAATGCTATAAATCTGGTTCATGATAATAAAAAGTTACGTCTGTAAAGTTGTAAAAATGTGGTTTTAGAGTGTTCAATAAATGTTTCTCCTGTTCGGCCCGCGACCTCAGGAGTGTTTTAGATTTAGGCCTCCAGTGCGATTGACTTTGACGCTCCTGCCTTAGAGAACCAATGGGAAACAGGTAAGGGGTTCAACTAAACACTCTGCAGCTTCCGCAGCCACGACTTGGCGGGCCAGGAGATAAAATTTGGGGCCCCCTTTGTGCACCCATGGTCTAAAGTGTGGTTGTTGTGTTTATCACAGCTCTGAAAGGACCAGACAAAGTCCACCTGTCCCAGTCTCTTTCTCCCCGACTGTTTTTGGTGATTCTTATTTAGTCTTTCTGTCCTTTCGATGAGGCGCTCCCATTCCCAGATTCCTTGTTCACAGTATCATCTTGTGATATTTTTCCGTCCTCAGAACCCCACCAGCATCAAAGATGGATGGAATTGGCCGTTTGTGGTGTGTTTATCTCAATCTTACAGTAATTTGGTGCTCTCTGTCTTGGCACTCTAGCTCAATGAAAACAATAAATGGCGTCCTTATCTACTTGAATGAATCCCAGATAAGCATGGGAGCCTGCAAGTTATTTGTGGCCATTTTGAAGAGAAAAGCGCCAAAGGAAAAAAGGAAATGCACTCTCCTCTCACATTTTCCCTCGGCCATACAGCTGGAGAGAAAGACACAGAGAGACTTTTTTAATCAGCAGAAGTCTTGCCTCTTAATGTAAAATGTCAAAGATATGCCTCAGCCCTGCGGTGAGTGAAATCTGGGAAGGTCCCGTGTTCAATTGGAAAAGGGGAGCGCTGGGACCCGGAGGTGAGGGAACAGGGGATTTGGTGGTAGCAGCATCTCGGTCAATTATCACAGTTTGTTCTGCTGATCCCCTCAAAGGCTCCACTCATCTTTATGGCTTCACTCTAAACCAAGAACACAATGAAGTGCCGCCTGATTCCTGTTTCTGAAGAGCAGTATCTCCTTTCACAGAAACCCTGCTTTGACTGCAGATCACTGCCGACTGCTGCATGGGCCTCACACTCCCTCACTGTTAGCAAGTCTTGGCAGGTCTGGCTACCTCCGCGGCTGCAGAGAAAAGGATCACTTCCTGGCAGGTGTGGTGTGGGAAGCCACAGCTTCTGCTTTTCTGCTGACTTGTCACAAGTGGAAACGCTCAGAAAAGAGAGAAAAAAGAAATTGCAGAGGAGGGAAAGACATTAAAAGGGTTGACATGTGTAACCTGTTTCAACCGTCCCAGTTAGAGTCACAAATAGATGAAATAAAATCCATTAATTGATCTGAAACGATCTAAAAACTTAATAGATCAATAATCAACCCATAAAAATAGAGATCAATTTAGCACATAAAGCTAAAGTCTGCTAGCTTGATGCTAACGTATAATAGGATTTCCCATAGGACGGCTAATGCTAACGGTTGGTCGACCTAAACTTACATTCTGACTAAATGAACATCTTTATAAACTCACAGACTTGAATGTTCTAAACTCTCTTAATGAAATATTTTTAAAGTAACTATTTATGGTCTAAAACACAGATTTTTGTTCATACTTTCTTCTTCTGGAATAAGGTGTAATGCTATAGATGATCGCCACCTAGTGTCCAAACTGAATCGTCCTCCAGGAGAAGCAGAACAATGTTTCCAATGTTAATGATCTGAACATTTTAGTTAGAACTTCTCCTTTAGAGAATCACTGTAACTCTGGATGATATTAACAATCATTATTTCTCTGATACATTTACAGGATCTGGATCAGATTAATATCAATAGATTCAAACATATAGTAGATTATAATGTATTTCTAAACAAATGTGTCTAAATGTGTAAACTCAAAATTGAATTGGGAGGATCAAAAGAATTTAAAAAAATCAAAATAGAATCGACTCTGGAAATTATATTGATGATCACAAAGTCAGTCAGTCTGGCGTTTTGACCAAATGTTGAGCAAGAGAGAAAACTCTAATCCAGTAAACCAAAATGTTCTTTTTCTGAAGAAGTGATTTACAAAGAGGTCCACTAAAACTAACTTTCATTATGAGACATGATGAACCTGGAAAGATATTCTTGTAATAAAAGAAAAACATGTTTGTTTTGTGTTTACAACTGTTTTCACAGCTTTGACTACAGAGGAAGTATCTCCACTCCTCGTCCTCAATAAATCAGAGTCTTCCAGTTTGTAGGACACCCACACCAAGGGAAGCATGGGTCTGTGCAGCTGTTGAAACCTGTCGTCTAGATGGGAAATTATAATCTTATTTATTTATAGTCTTAATCTGACTCAGAATTTAGTGATAAATTTAGTGATAAAAGTCGACGTTTTGTTGTGCTAACGTCAGACCTGTGAGAGTCTATTCTATTGTAGACTGACATGTCTCTCTTTGCTTCAAGGAAATTTGTTTTTCGAGGAGACGCGCTTCGCTGAGATGTGGTCTAAAGAGGTTTTCTCTCAGGAGTTAACGTTTAATTTGAAAAATTACAAAGAAAAAAAAGTGTTCATTTTGGTTTGCTGGGACATCAGAGTCCCAAATGAATAAAGATGTAAATGAGGAGAAGACAACAGGTAATTATGCTGAACCAGTAAATGAATGACCCACTGACCCTCAACCTTAATTGATTCTATAACCAGAAATGATTTCTCCCTATATGCTGTTGTTTAATTGTTTTGCTCTGAATTAAAAAAGGTAGAAACAGAGAAGGACGAAGAAAAGCTGAGTGTTGCTTCAGCTGTGCAGCCCTTCATGCATATATGTTGGGGGAATATCAAATTATATATGTATATATATTAGGGCTTTGGAAGTTAACGCATGCGATGAATCAGAAAATGAATTAACGCATTAATATTTATTAAATCAGATGAATCCCCTCTCAGAGCAGAAGTCCTTCGCTTTACCTACAGTTCAGGTTTCATTGAGCGCGTTAAAACACCGTCAGGCATTATAGAGCTTATACTATGGTTATTTACAACAGAACTGGATATTTAATATGTTTTAGGACTTTATTCTGGTTATTTTTTGGTTTATATCGTTTTTTCACAAAAATCTATTTGATCCGCGGTCCGGCGCGTTGACAACACGACTTTCTTGGAGTAAAAAAGACATAAAGTCTTTAGAGTTCTGCTCATCTCACTGTTGATGTGTTTTGAACACAACTTACATTTCTGAGTTAATGATAAATCGTATTCAAAATGAAACTGACAAACATTTTCTGGGCTGTTTTTGTTCAAAAGCCGCATATTGTCATATAAAATTATGAAGGAAAACATGGTGATAATTCAGGATTAATCATAACAGATCTTTGATTAATCTGAATACATTGTTTTAATGATTTAAAGCACTAATTAGAAATAAATGTAAATGTGTTTTGTGTGATTTCATGTTCTGATTATTTGCAGATAAAGGGTCACCAAATAATGTAACAAAAAATTGTGATTATCGCGATTAATTAGTTAACTATTTTTAATCGATTCCCAGTATAATATATATATATATATTATTTAATGAATGCTTGAATGGCAAAATACTTTAGGCCCCCCAGAATAGTTTGGCTTATAAATGCACTGAAAGTCCCAAAAATGAACGAACTGTTGCTCACTGAAAGCATTGCAGAAATCGTTCTTTTGCACGAGGATTTTCTTCCATTCATTCCTCCAGTATTTGACCAAACAATATTCCATCCTTCATTCCTTCCTTTACTGAATTCCAGTGTCTTAGCATTGATCAGACAACACAATAATCAAAGGTCTGAACATGATCAGTAGCTTCCTCTTTGGTGTGTATAACCGGCTTGGCAATGGCAGAAGTGACGGTTTTCCTGCAGGTTGTCAGTAGGTTTGAGCTGTCGGATAGACTTTTTAATTCTTCTCCCTAATTTCTTACAACCACACATGTCTACTTGACAGATTATTTTCCCTCTTACATCTTTACAGCAAACTGCTGCTGCGGAGTTTGGGTTTTCTTTAGTTCATGTCAGCAGTTCTATGAACAACATGGACGTACATGGAGCTATACACAAAATAAAAAGTCACATCGATCTGATCAAACCAGGATCGTTCCAGTTATCCACGATTCCCTCCCCAGGTCATTGGCTTCACAGATGATCACAAATATGTGGTGGTCAGAGACAGTGTGCCAAATGGACTGTCTAGGTGATGACACCCTCTAGTTTGCATGCAAATGTGATAGTGATTCACCTCCAAGTGAACCCACTGGAGCCATGCTGCTGCTGCCTCCGAGAGAGTCGTGTGTTTTTATGACCAGCTGAGGCATGTCCTCTCCAAGGCCCCCCAGCACTGGATCCTTCCACCTCCCCCTTCATCACTGTATCACCTGCTCTCATAAACTCCATGGTCTGTGTGTTTGTGTGTTGGAGGTTCTTGTGTAAGTGTCCGTGAACAGGTGCCCTTGCTTGTTTCCCAGATTTTAAACCTAATCAGCAAAAAATAAAGTCATTGTAAGCTTGCTCATATTAAAGAGCTGATTATTGGTAATAAATGCATTTTTATACATACTTATTACAGAGGCAGTTTTCGTCTTGCACTTAATGAGAGTAATTTGATTTGCTTGAGAGATAACAGTTTCCTAGAATTAATGCGGCAGCCTCTATTCCAAGATAGAATGAGATCTAAGATTCTTCACAGGTCGTGTGCTTCTCGATGCGCCGCTCTCACATAGCAGCTAATGGAGTTGAACAGCAGTCTGTCATCCGCGCGCAGCAACACATCTATAGCCCACATGCCCTTGGTTCCTGCTCAGCCTGTTGTTAGGGCTACTCCTCACCTCACATTCTCTGCATTTATCCGAATGATTCCAGGAGCAAAACAACTCATTCAGGTGGTCAAACAGCTGGAAGATCAAATAGACTCAGTAAGGTCAGGGTTCATCATTCTACTTCATAAAAGAACTCTAGATTGACTAGATCCATGGAAGAGTTCAGGAATGGATTCTGCTGCCCAGCTCGCTAAGCTCTACTGCTCCCATATGATCCACTGCCAGCTCTACTCCAGCACCCGGACATTTATATGATTGCTTGAAATAAACCATTTCAAATCAAAGTTTGAATCAAAGCTCCATCGGGTCATTCCTCTGGTCGCAGACCATCTTTATCCTGCAGATCAGAGCGTCCTGCTGCCAAACTCTCCTCCTGTCAGGGATGGTGGTGGAGGACCCAAACGCAGGAGACGGGACATGGTGGCAGAAACTTAAAGATTCACTTAAAAACTCAAAACATGACAAAACCAGGGGAAAAGTGACGTGACATAACAGAACAGATGACCTGACAATGAGAACTGAAAACCAGACACTTACATACGCTGAGGGTGATTGACTAAATGAAGACGGCTGTGGGTGATTTGACCAGAACATGGTGAGACTGACAGGGAAAACAGAACATGACAAAACTGAAGCATGGATCATGACACCTCCACACATGTCCTGCGTCTGGTACCAGTTCGGGACCGGTACCGCTCGGGTTAGGGTACCAGCTTTGGATACCAGTGCGCTATGTGTCGAGGGACTGGACCGGTTCTGGTTCCTGCCCGGAGGTTGGGGACCAGTAATTCATTGGGAACAAAAACAAGGAGTTTGAGACACCCAAAACGACAAAAGTGATGTGAAAGGTCCTTAACCCAACGTCAGTATGTGACGAGTTGGGAGTAAGAATATGTTGTCAAAACAAACATTTTGAGGTTTTTTTTCTCCTTCAGTGAGTCCTGGATTACATGCCGTTTTTTATTTCATTAGTGACACACAGATGGAAGGTATACTGAACGATGTTAAGTCATTTTTTAAATTGAATAATACAGTTCAGTTTATCTGACATATTGATTTTGCTGCTTTTATTGTTGTGATTCCCACTGAGTGGAAGGTTCCTCTAAATGTCTACACTAAAACAATTGATCATCACATTCAGATGTTCAGAAATGTTTCTTTTCTTCCTTTGAAGCAATAAGAATGTAAAGAAGTGGTGGAATGAGCAGACAAAAGAAAACAATCAGGAAGTGAAGGCCTCCATATGTCACTTCTACGGACTGTGGCATTGTAATGCATTACATCCGACTGTGAAAAGTGATGTGTCTGGACGCGGCTGGAAATAACTTGTCTTTATGACCAGGACAATCATATTTTTCCCCTTTCTGCTTTTTTCTTGACTTCCTTCACTCCTGGCAGCGTCTGATCACATTACCTGTTCTGGAATGACTTCAGCAGAGACACTGCTATTCCCAGAGAGCTGTCTGCTCCCTGCAACTCAATCCATACTCAATTGGACCGTGTGTGATTTATAGAAAAGCTTCTGCTTCAGAGGAACTCTCATTCAACACTCTGTGAACTTTAGCTCAGCAGCTCATGACGTGTTAGGCCTCTGAGTGAAACACCAACAATTATGGGAAAAAATAACACTCATGAATGTAGGAATTCAGGAATTTGAAAGAGAAAAATGATAACTGCTTAGAAATAAGACAGGCATTTTGTTTGTTTATAAACACGTTTGTGATTTATGTCAACCTAAAGCAAATGTCTGTCCTAACATTGCTTTGTTGTTCTTGATAAAAACTTGTGTTTTGTGTGTCGTCTTTATTAGTTAGCTCATGTTTCCTGTCTTTTCTGGCTGGTTTCTCTGTTCTTGTGTTCATTCATTCTCCCTTTATTCTGGAAGTCTTCTGCATGTGTGGGAACGTTTGAACTCAGACTGTTTCACTGCATGGAATCTGTTTCAGCTAAATCATTTAGTTAAATAATCAGAGGAGTAAATGTGTTTTTTTCAGATGTCATTTCCAGTCCATGGATGGATGAAGCAGCTTTGCTTTGGGTAGCATGACTGTTGTGTGGATTTACTCAGCATCTCTGCAGACGTCATCTCCACGCCCTGCAGCGTCAGAGACGATGAGCTGATGACACGAGCCATCAGCTCATAGTGTCACTCTCTGGGTTCAAACCGTTTCCTGATCAATGCTTCCTTTTCTGACACGTTCCTAAGGTTGAGCGCAGACTATAACCATCTAAATTCAACACAACTCAATGGAAAGATTTAGGGGTTTAAGTGGTAATATCCCAGAAGTCTCGAACCTATCAATACTGTTGAGTTCTCCGTCCATGAGACCAAGACAGATGGATCTTCCCATTCTAAACAATGCTATTCACACATGATAAAATGTCTTCTCTCTATTCAGGTCTTATGCTGGATCTGTGGAAGCCCACATTCCCAAACACAACACTGCCTCGCTACAAAGTGATGCAACACTTCCGACAGAGATGCAATCAGGAGGACCTGATGTTTTTAAAGCAGCTCATCTGAGGATGCAGCTCAGTCGGCACTGCTCTCAGTTATCCTGTCGGCGGGTTTCATGGCCGTTTTCGGCGGCGCTCATCCTCAACTCGAGGTGGAGATTTGCTGCTCTGTTCTCAGATTCTTAGTTTTCTTACGTCTGGTTCACACTGGACATGGAACGGAGGCCGCTTCCATCCGGAGGCTGCTTCCATCCGGAGGCCGCTTCCATCCGGCGCTTTTGTTGACCTCTGGTGTGGTTCACACGCCGCGGGGCGCCGCTGTCCTCCACGAAAGGCTGGCGGCGTGCAGCGGATCGTTTCAGCGTCTGGCCTATTCTGTGTGCGAGCTGCGAGCCATCAGCGTTAATTCTGGCAGGAAGTAACATCAAGATACATGAGAAAATCTGGTTTATTTTCAAAATAAAATCAATTTTTCACAATAAAACACCATGATTGACAAATGTGATCATGTTTTTGTATCTAAACAGACTGTAGAGAATAAACAATCACAACACAAACACACTTCTCTCTGTGTGTCAACAACAGATAAATTAAAGAAGTGTAGGTCTACTAACTACCGTATTTACTGGACTTTAAGTCACTCTGGAGCATAAGCCGCACTTTTAGAGAAAAGTCCAACATTCATGAACAAATTCCTCAACCCTGACGTAATGTTGCATTGAACATGATTCATGCATCAAATCCGCTGCCTCTTTTGACGTGAGTCAAACTTAATGCTGAATGTTTGTCCAAAGACGGTTTCATAAACTCGACGCTCCCATTGCCTGTGGAGAAGCTATCTTTTAGCCTCATCGCTACATGATGGAGGCTCTGACTGTATATCTGGTTTAAAATGTACAGAAGATACGATGATGTTGAGAGGTTAAGTTATTTATTTTGAAGAGCTCTACAAAAGCATCTATAATCATTTCTCCATGTCTGGGTTTTTCACTCTTTTTCTAACCGCGATGGTTACCTTCTGCAGGACTGTTTTTAGCTGCTCTTCTGACTGTTTGTAACCCAGTTTGATGCTTGCTGTCCTGCATTAATCCAAGGAGAGAAAAATAAAAACAAAAATAATAACAAGAAAAACATCATAACATCCATGAGGAGAATGATCAGATTCTCAGCTATGTTTGTTTTGAACACCACTTCTTCTGGGTTTCTGTCAGCAGCAAATACTGATACACAAACCTACGGCGCCCTCTAGTGGCTGTTAGTGGGAAACAACAGCTAAAAGGCAACCGGTTGTTAGTAGGAAAATAATGAATATTTGAGCCTATTAATCTTTAAAAAAAAATCACAAATTGCTCCCCTGGTTCTATTAAAAAAAAAAAAAAAAAAACACGACTTGTAGTCCGGAAAAAACAGTTCTTGCTTCATAGCAGAAACATGGGGTCATATTTTAGGTTATTAACTGATGGCAAAAACGAAGTAAGCTCTAGCAGATGTGTCTGTTGACCGCTGCAGGAAAATGCGTGTCTGGTGTGAATAGCTGCGCGCACTCCGCCCTGCATCGCGGCGCTTTGTGACGTTTTGTTTTGCTTTTTGTGGCGCTTCCTGGCGCTTAGTGGGCCTCCATGGCGCTTGGTGGCGCTTGGTGGCACGTACACCAGTGTGCTCCAGTGTGAACCTTTTGTTAGACGTAGTTTTGCTCGTCTACTCTAAATGACAGCCACAGCATTTGTCCAGAGTGTTTCAGCCTTTCCATTCCATCAGTAAAAGCTGCATTCCCGGTAAGGACACATGGACGCGGTGACACACGGCTGAGTGCTGATAGACTTTCCACTGGACTGGACTAAATCAGCATCAGCCTGCTGGAGCTGATTACTGCAGGATGAAAATGTGCTATCTTAATGGTACATCCTTTCATCAGGCAGCCCAGTTGCTTTTCATTTTGTGGCTAATATGTCTATTCTTATGAGTCATTTACTTCTTTAATTACCTTTAGCAGCAGATGCACAATGGTGTATTAATGTGAATGATTTTTACTGCCACTTCATCATGCTGAGCTTGTGAAGTTGAAAAGCGTAATTGAGGTGGAAGAGCGACTCCTGAGAGAAACAATATTTAGTTGACAGTTCCTCTTGTCGGATGGGAGGGTGTTTATGAGTTTACAGCGCACTAAAGCTGTAACCTGCGCAGTATTCCTTTCATAATGGCCGGGACAAAAGGCTTTACTCAGATTCTGCTTAGTTATCAAAGCAGCTCTGGACAGCGTCTTGGTGTGATCAAACACTTTGTGTCCCGTTTGTTTTCATGTTTTTGAGGCGATCATGATTAACTCTGCCATTCTTCTCATCTACATGTGTCTGCTCATGTTGTCCCGTGTGTTTGGTCTGCTGCTGGAGTCTGTGTTTGGTGAGTTTCTGATCTTCTCGTCTGTTTTTAGCTATCTGCTGTTGTTGCTGGGATCCAGACAGATACATGCAGAGGCTGCCTGACCTGCACAGCTCAGTCACATCGCTGGAATCAACGATGGGTTAAAGTCCCATTAGTTGTCACACGCTGCAGTGACAACCCCTCCCCACCCGTGGGGGAGCGGTGAGTTGCAGATACAGCTGCGCTCTGGAACCATTTGGTGGTTTAGCCTCCAATCCATTATCTTAAGGAGGGAGACATTGGATCCATTTTTAGAGTCTTTGGTCTGACTCAGACGGGATTTGAACTCACGACCCTCCAGTCTCAGGGCGGACACTCTACCACAAGGCCGCTGAGCTGGTGGGTCTGCTGGCTCATCCCTTCTTTACCTGAACCCCATCATTTGGACTTTGTTTAGCGTCTTCTCTGCACCTCTGGTGCAGCCATCAGTTTTTCTTTCGTCCTCGTCCTCAGGTACTGCTCGTCTTCATCGCTGCTCTCTGCTCTCCCTCAGTGACTAACTTTACTAATACAGTACCTGTTCAGGTAGGTTAAGAACACAATGTTGGGTTTCTGTTGAGGTTGGATTCTGCTTCCCATAACTAAACCCTCAGCCTTATTGTTTAAATGAGGACATTTGAAGTGTTTAGAGATGTCATAAATATTAATGTTTCAGTTGAAAAGTGCAGCTAAGGAAATGATTCTAATGGTCTGAAGTGGGTATGAAACACTGATTTATTTATGTATTCTACACAAATGAGTTTGACAATCCAAACACAGGCTGGAGTGTTGTTGCCAGAGCCCCGTAATGTGTAAGGTGTGAACATCAGGGCCAGTTCTCCACGTGGAGAGGCTTTTTGGAAATGGCTTTAATTATATACTTAGTGGGAATCAGACTTTTCCCACTTTGCAATGCAGATAAATACAAAGGAGAAATATGCAAATCAAACAAATCGTCATGATCAACACAGGATACGCTCTGATATGTTTAACCACCCCCCCACAAACACACTCCAGTCGATGTTCGGCTTTATTTCAGACAAACGAACTTCCAGTTCGTTCCATGAATGTCAGCTTAGTCAGCATGTTTTCATCACCTGTAATTCAGTCATTTTCAGTTGTATGCTCGCTGCTCACAACAACACACCGTTCATACTTCCTGCTGTCGCCGTGTATTTAGAAGCAAGTCTCCTTAAAGTTCTTGTTAAAACATTTAGCTGAAGTTTCTGTTATTAATCAAACCTAATGATGGAGAATGTCAGTCAGACATGTGTTATATCATTCAGTAAATAGACATGCTTGCAGCAGTTATACATTATGCAAAGCACTCCATTTGACAGCATTTCCACTTAACTCTTTGATTTTATAAACACTACTGTTCATTATCTGCCGCTGACTAGCTGGTAGAAGGAAGGCGGACTCTGCATTCATGTCAGCATACAGATCTCCACAGCAGTCGGCTGTCCTCTGGAGTAGATGTGGTAACGAGGGACGTACTCACAGATCACTCGATGGGAAGTGCGGTTCCCGTCCCCGGCTCCACTCATTGACTCTTTGTGCTCGTGCTCACAACACCACGATGTCGTTGAGGAGTCCTGAAGCGAACGCTAAGGCCGACCTCTGCTCAGCATCCAGGATGACAGCAGAGCCGTCACAAATACCAAAGGCTGCTCTTAAGTACAGATGGACTCAGACACGACATAACCAGAGAGTAGGCCGTGAGGAAGAAAGACAGGCATCTTCTTCCGCCAAAATAACTACTCAACTTTATGATCCCTGTATTATCGTTTTTGTCAGTTTTTGCAAATGTGTGCTACCATTTAAATTTGGTCTAAAACAGGGATAGGCAACTCCAGGCCTCGAGGGCCGCAGTGTCTGCATGACTTCCAGGTATCAAATCCCAACTCATGACTGATTACCTTCTTCAGGTGTGTCCAGCCAATTAGAACATGCCAGAGCAGGGGATGTTGGAGAACATGCCTCAAGGCCTGGAGTGGGCTATCTTTAGTCTAAAACTTTGAAAATTAACTTTATAATGAGACAGATGAAGTTTCTGTTACTCTGTTGTTAATAAAATCAGAATAAGTTTTACTGTGTAGTTATATCTAGAATAAAAATATGTATTTTACTAGATATTTTTAGAACAAAGTTGGATGTATCAGCTTATTTATCTGTAAACCTTTCAGTCAAATTGCTTGGCTGTCTTAAATATCAGTTTGCAAATTATTATAGCCAAAAAAGTGTCATTGTCTCTCTGACAGAAGTGTAATGGTCAAGCCTTATCCGTACCTCTTTTATTTACTACACTATTACATTTTCTCCTCCTGCTTCCACTAGCCAGAAAAATGAGCGGACAGAAGTAGCTGGCTTCAGTTAAAAGGCTACAGAAAAGAAGGATGTGTCTTTCATAAGTTGTGGAAAAAGTTGTAAATGTCAGGTGAGTAGAGAATCGTAGTCAGTCAGAAAGTCAAGCGGATAACCTTGACATTTCTTCTGCTTGCACTGGAGCTCCACAGAGGCCTGAGCTGGACCACATCAGAGCCAACCGATCAGCCTTGTTGTTGCAGAGTTGTCTCCTGACTATTAACGCCAGGCTAATCAGTAAAGTTGAAGATTCGCACACCAGTGGAAACTCTAACAGACGTGTGTCTGTTCCTTCAGTCAGACCGCAGGGATCCTGTTACACATGCTCCTACATCTCACAGCAATTTGAAGGATCTGCTTCATACCTGTAGAGATTCAAGAACTTTCTTTAATGGATCAAAAAAACCCTAACATACATGTATGTATGCATGTATGTATACATACATATATGTATACATACATACATACATACATATATACATGCATACATACATGTATGCATGTATATATGTATACATGTATGTATGTATACATATATGTATGTATACATACATACATGTATACATGTATGTATGTATACATATGTGTATGTATACATACATACATGTATACATACATATATGTATACATGTATGTATGCATGTATACATGTATACATGTGTGTATACATGTATACATACATATATGTATACATTCATAGATGCATGCATACATACATACATGTATATATACATACATATATACACACACACATACATACACGTATACATACATACATACATACATACATACATACATACATACATACATACATACATACATACATGTATGTGTACATGTATGCATATATGTATGTATGTATGTATGTATACATGCATTCATACATGTATGTATGCATGTATGTATACATACATATATACATGTGTGTATCATATCCCTGACGGGTAGACACGGGCTGTATGGGCACGTAGGGAGTCTGGAGGTAATATGTTCATGCACATTTTTCTATAGGCACCAGGCTGTAAAGTAGATGAGATACAGACACGCCGTCCAGATTTTTCCAAACTCTGTGCACTGCCCATTCCTGCTGATGACCTCACTTCTGGGTCGAGTGACCACTGGCCGTCTTGGCTGCTCTCTGGACTCTACAAAGTTATTTTTTTACATATATTGACTTAACATTTGTGGTCACTAAGTGGATTATTCATTACATTCTCTCCACCATAATCAATGTTGTCTGATGACTGAATCTGTGCACGATGTGCCACGTTTAGCAGACCTGCCGGTGTGAGCTAGCCTGTCTCTGTTCCACGACTGCTACCAGTGACAACAGTGAGGATGAACTCTGGTTTTTACTCACCTGGACTGTCCTGTCATCCATCCAGCATCTATCAACAGCTCTGCTCCAGTATTCTGCTGCCCAGCTCATTAAGCTCTACTGCTCCCCATATGATCCACCACTGTCAGATCTACTCCAGCACCCGGACATCCATCAGAGATCCACTAGAGCTCTCTCCTGCATCACCACAACTCCAACTCCATCAGGTTATTCTAGTCGCCAACTATTGTGGAACTCTCAGATCAAAGCGTCCTAGCCCGCCTAGCCCAGTCAGCTAACAACACTGCTACCAAACTCTCCTCCACATCCGTGAACATCAGCCTTTTAATCATCCGCTCTCTTTTGAGCAAGGGACATCTTGTCCAAGATCTCCTCGCTGACCGCCAGTTGGATTTGATGTGTCTGACAGAGACGTGGCAGCAACCGCAGGACATGACTCTGAGGTGATTTACCATGAGAATTGGAAGATTGCGTCTATCTGTCAGTTTCCAGAGCTACACGAAGTATTGTTGCCACTATATATGAACCAACAAATCCAAATAAGGACTTGATCACAAACCTCTCTGCTTTCCTGACACACCTCTCTGTACTTACTCCAAACTCAGTACTCTTGTAGAACTACAATATCTTCATGGACAGACCCAAAAATCCTAACCAAGGACTCCACATCTTGTCTTCACAGTTTTGGCTTCGGTCCACACATCAGTTTCTCCGCCCACACCAAAGGAGATGTACTGGACCATGTCTGCCTCCAAAACTGACCCCCTTCCATGTTCAGACCACATGCTACTAAGTTTAAATTCCAACATTTCACTCTCCAAATCCAACCCTCCACGCACCATAACCTGTTGTAATGACATCAACATGAAGCGCTGTCCTCACACATCGGCGATCTCCCCAGTCCTGTCAATCTTCAAATCCCTCCTGAGGTGCCGGATGGTTTCCCGGAATCTCTTTGAGGCCAACCACTAGTCCTAGACCCTGGCTTCACCAAACTCCTCCCAGGACCACAGCATCCCAGGTTAGAGCTTGTTTAGTCTGCATGTACCTGTCAGCTGCTTCTGGAGTCCTACAAGCCAGCATCCCTTACTTCCAGTGTCCACCTCTGGGTTCAGTGACTGCTGCCGCGACAGGCACCAGAGACCTTACGACCACAGATCTGAACAGCACAGAGACAATGGAGTTGGAGAACATGATCAACTCGGACTCAATGTCCCCTCCCTCTTTACCTGTTTGAAGCTCTCCCAGGTGTTGCAGGTAAAGACTTGTAAAGACGTTTCCAGCAGACCCCCACAGTATGTTTAGTTGTGCCAAGTCTTTCCGCCTGTTTCCCCACCAGCGACTCTAAGTCACCACCAGGTAGTGTTCAGTGGACAGCTCCGCCCATCTCTTTACCTGTGTGTCTTAAGATGAATGGTCAACGATTACCTGAATCTCCTGCCTGGGGTGTCCTGGTCGTAGTGACATCGGTGGACACCCTTGGCCTCAAACATGATGCCCGCTACAGACAAACTATGACGAGGACAGACGTCCAACAACAAAACACCCATCAGGTTCAGATCAGGAAGGCCATTCCTACCAATCACACCCCTCCAGGTGCTGCTGTTGTTGCCTACCTGGCCACTGAAGACCTCCAAGAGGACATGGAGCATTGGGGCACTTTCCAGAACTCTCCAGGAGACACCATGAAGACCAGGTACTCTAAACTGCTGAAAGCTGAAACCACAGTCAGAGACCTATCTATTTGGACCTATGGATGATTGATACACAAGGTTTTAAATGGACTTGCTCCGCCTCCCATGTCTGACTTTCTTAAGAAAACAGCTCACACTGGTCTTAGGACCAGAGCCTCCTCTAGAGGGAGCTATGAGGTTCCACTCAGGAAAACTGGATTCAGACAAAACGCTCCGTCTGAAACAGCCGGTAAGATCTGGAAACATCCTCCACTTCCTGTAAGAGAACATCCCACCTGAAGGTGAAGGTAGATGACCTTCTCATCCACGAGGGTAAACTCCAGCAGTTCTGAGCTGGTGGTTCAGGAGTATGTCCACATCAGTCCGCTGCCTTTCACCATGATTAACTCCAGAGTGGCATAGAATGGGCACATAGCAAAGAGGAGTCTTGGTTGCAGCAAGTGAAAATTGACTAACACTGTTTTTATGTCTTTTAGTTCATATGTTTACTGCCCCATTTGTTCTTTTAATAAGTATACAATCTATACGTTAGAATAAAATAGAATCCTTTCTTGCTGTCATACTCTGGACATAAAAGACTTTATGGAACCTTTCCCAGATCATAAGTAGCTCCATGAAACTGTTTTGTGTTTGCAAAATGTTGCACTATTGTTTGCTGAATTTACATTTGTATCTCCACAGTAAGTTCTGGTATGTCACCTCACTGTAACGACATTATTAATATTAATAATATTAAAATGTTTAGTAACACGCCATCTCTTGCTGCCTTTGCAAAATGTTTTAATCATTTTTAGCTTTAGCAGCTCCTGAATGTGATTTTTTTTTCCTCACAGCTTTTAGATTGAAATGTCAAGAACTTTCTTATTGTTTTTGTACTTCTTTAGCGCAGTGCAAACAAAACCTGTTTCCTCACCGTGTCCTCTTTACTGCTTGTAGTACAGTGTTACATTTGTACGTTTTTCCAGTTCACACTGCACTACAAAGTGGAGAAAACAGTTTGCAAAAACACTTAAACGTGGTGTGTAAATGAGTCTCGGGCCACATTTTAATGAGACAAAGTGATTCATTTGTTGACTTCCAGTGTCACTGTTTGGTAGTATTTGCAGAAACTTGAGTTTTACTTTGTTGTACTTTCTGAGATGTTTTCATCCATAGACCTGTCTGAACTTCCTATCATTTCCTGTTGACTCAACTCTCTTTGTTCCAACTCTCTCGGCTGTAAACTCAGACACACAAACATTGAACACACACACATTTGACTGGATGTGTCATCATTTAGGAGGAAGAAAAAACTGAACTTTGTTTACTCTTTGATGTGCCAGAATACCACGCCCTGGGTGTAGTGAAACATTTTATTACAATATGTTTTTAGCTTGCAGTTTCCTTATGAATGGCCATTGTTTCTGAATATTCCAGTAACTCTAAACTTGTGATGTTAAATGACTGTTTAGTTTACTTTTATTATAGCTTATATGACTTCAAGAATTTTAGTTTTTATCAGAGAGTTATTAAAGAATTCATCCTTTTTCGATTACTACAGTAATGTTTGGTTTTAGGGATCTGTAAAACTTTAGAAAAACTGATGAAAATGTTTTGAGCTTTGAATGTTTTTTGGTCACATATTCATGATTATAGATTTAGTCATTTAAGGAGTTTTGTTTCAGTGAGACTGATTATTTTCAGACTTTTTTCTGATTTCTACAGTTCATTTGTTTGTAATATTTCACCTAAAACCCAGACAGAAATTTTTTGAATCCTAAGTTTGAAATGAAAATTATGAAGCGGATGTAAAACCATTTTTCTACCCTAAGAAAGACTCTTCTCTGGAGTATTCACCTTTTGTCACAAACCTCAATACAAAACAGTTTAATGAATTGCAACAGACTGCTGTAATGAATGATGATTTTAGGCTTTGGAGAGGGAGCCAAACAGAAATACTGTGTTTTTGCTTTAAAGTTTACTGTGGTGACATTCAAGGGAAAACTCCTGATTATAGTGTGTGTTCATACGAATGCATCACGTTTCATCTGCCTGCTGTGTGTCAGTGAGTCAGTAACAGTATCATGAAGCTGGTATTAACTTGAACTGTTGTCCACATTTAAATAATAACTCTAGAATAGAGGGCTTTCCGTTTATGTTGAAAGCTCATTTTCTTTACACTTCGACTCAGTTTTTCTGAGTATTTGTATCCTGTTAAAGCTGGCGTGTAACTAAAGAACTTCCTGATATACATTCCATCAGATGAGCTGAAGCACATATTTAATTGTTGAAGCGATTGTCAGAGTTTGATGGAGGGAATGAGGACGGTTGTTGACCCAGATGGTTTACTGGTGAAGGTGTGAGGCTGGCCAGTTTGCTGTGTGAACAGTACTAGCTCTTCTCAGTATCACAGGCTGCTTTTGAGTTTTTCTCCAGCCCTTTTCTCTGCAGCTTTCTTTGATTATCTATTGTAAGGGAAAAGGGGAGGAGCCTGAGGAACAGATTTCTTTCGGCAATGAAAGGCCATGTCTTTGGATGGGTATTTGAAACTGACACTCTCTTTATTTTTCAATCAGAAGAACAGATTAGTGTATTTTACAATTATTTGTATTATTATTTGCAAGTGTAACTTATCTATGGAAATATCCTCCTTTAGGATGACTGAAGATTTTTGGATAATGTTTTTCATAAGGCGGCACGTCATCTTTCTGCAGTCGATTGTTACACGACTCCAAACTTCAGTTTCAGATTCACTGGAGAGCAGCGTTAGGAGAGATTCATGGAGGTTTCTGTGACTGAGCAGCTTCATCCAAGCACACAGTGCAATCCAAAGCGTATGATGTAGTGGTGTGAAGAACAAAACTTGAATGAAGGCATTCGCTTGGAGAGAACTTGACTAGCCTGACTTCAACCTTACAGAAACCTTTGGATGATTTAGAGCAAATCCTGATTCTGGTCTGGTTGTTCAGCATCAGCTTTGACCTCATGTTTGTGCTCCTGAAGGAACTATGTGGAACGTCAGTTCTAGATGGCCTGATGTGATGTTAAACCCTAACGGTTAGCGACATTTTGAGTTGGTTGCGATCTTTTCAATAGACTTGAGGCACACCTATCTTCAAACAGTCCTCACAACAACTTGATTTCTGTTTCTCTCTGTAAGGTCCTTCAAGCGGCTCGCCTAATTCTTCTTCAGCATCAGCCTCAGTCACACCAACCGCAGCCTCAACCAAACTCTGGCCACAAATCCCCCAAAGCCATCGACAAGGAGCAGCGCCTACAGGTGCTGTAAACATCTTATTCTCTCTCTCCAACTTTAGAAAAGAGTTGATGTGCTCTATCAACATTTCAGCACAATTATTAAGTTTATAATTCAAAATGAACTCTGTAAAAGTCCCAACTGTGGATCTGCTCTCTGGCATGTGAATTAGTAGCATTAAGTGAAATGTGCTGTCTAATGATAAGAAGACATGAGCTTTGCGTGTTGGCTGATAAGAGTTGGGGTGACTGTCAATCACTTTTACCGTAGCCCCCCTACGCCTCTTCCTGAAGTATGTAGTTAGTATGAATCCATGTTCTCTTCTTTACTTTTCTGCCTCTGTAAATTGCACATGTATGCACATACATGTCCACAGACATACCCAGAGTAAAGACATGCTCTAGAAGTGACTAGAGGAGTGATTGTTGAGGTGATTCTTCCTGGATTTGAGATGAAAGCTTCAATAAAGATAAAAATGTTTTAAAGGTTCTTTACCATAAAAAAAACAACTTTTTGAGTTTTCAAGAATATTATAACGTTCATTCCTCACCATAAAGATAGACAGACAGACAGACAGACAGACAGACAGACAGGCAGACAGACAGACAGGCTTTATTCCAGACTCGTAGTCCAATAGGTGAACCAGGATCATAAACAATAGCAAGTACAGTGCCAAGACTACACACCAAATATAAGATGATAAAAAATAAATAAAATAATAATAATGTAATAATAATGAAATAAAAAATACAATAGTTAAAAAACTAGTTTTTAACATAAAGAACCCCAAAACAGTATTTTGATCCATTCACACATTTCTGCCGTGCAGACTCTGCTGTCTGTGCTCCAGTGTCGCGATGGCCCAATGTTGGCGTTTTTCTGAGTGTCATGGATCTCTGGGAAAAGTCTGACATGTCCCAGAAATGGGTGGACAAAAGGCCAAGTCTGCAGTATCATCATTTTATTTTTCTTTATGAACTTTTTCTTCTCAAATTCCAAATTTTTCAGTAATTTTTTTAGGATCTTCCTGTGTTTATATTTTCCATTTTGTTACATAAACCAAAGTTGAACTTGAAAAAACGACTACTCTAATTCATCATATGTTGTTATATTTTGACCTATTTTTATGAGAAATACTTCTTATTGGGTGTATTATGTCTTGTATAAATTACCCTCCAAAAGTGATGGTGTCACTTTTTAAAGTGAAAGTGTTCTAGGCTTAAGGCAGATACACAACACATACATCCATATCTCAAAAAAGTTTATTTTCGTGGGTGAAATGCAGACGGTCTGTCGAACCCGGCTCTAGGATGACATCATCAATGGGCGGCACCCACAAGGGGCCAAAGGCGGAGCCTCAGAGACCATCCTACCCGGATGTGTTATATCCGGGTAGGAAGAGTTGTTAAAAAACAAGTCATATTTCATAAATGATTCATTCTTTAGTGAGCCAGAGGTAATACATGATCATTTATATGGATCTGGTTTACTCCAAAAGACTTCAGAAAGTCATAGTATGGCTCCTTTAAAGAAGCAGTCCAACAGTAATCTAACCAGAAATGATTCATCAAGGGTCCATATCTGATGTAAAACGTGTTTCAGTTTTTGTGTCTGCTGCCTCAGAGATGTGAACCCCTGTTTAAACAAGGAGCCGTTGTTTATGTCTGTGAGAAACTGCAAACGACTTCAGGCCATATTTGTTAATTAATACAGAGGCGCTCCCTCTGTGTGTGTGTGCATGTGCATGTGTATTATTTGATAGCCCTACTCTCCCATTGGGGGCTCTTTTTAATGAGCTATTGTTGCAGCTAGGTCTAATGTCAGGTTGTGGAGAAGCCTCTTTGTTGTGTGTATGTCTTCGGAATAGCTCCAGAGGATGAAATATGACTATGATGACCTTTCAGTTGTGTGCATATTTGTCAGGATTCAAATACGTTGAAAGGATCAAACTAAACTGTTTCCTCTGGTGTGCCGGGGACGAGGCTGCGGAGGTCGACGGAGGAGACCGGGATCCAGATTCCAGAGCTGGACAGTTGTTGCTACTTAGCAGAGAACTAGACCATCTCCTGCAGACAAAGACTAAATTAAAATTCTAATTTATTAATGTATACAGAGAGCTTGGCTAAGCTGTCACTTAGCTATTGAAAAAATAGCCCCCTTCCCCTCCCCACTATTGTGGGGGGAACTCAGACTTTCTGTTGCTCATGTACTCTGACGTCAGGTGTTTGGATTGAAAATCGGTCGCGTAGCTGTTGTTATTGTACACTTCCAGTTAGTTAGTTAGTTAGTTGGTTACACAGACCGGATGGTGATTACCTATTGACCCAGGAAGGCTCAAAGTTGCGATTCTGCAATTATGAGCTGTTGTAAACGGATTCTTTGAAACGAGCTCTGATCTGCAGGCAGGAGTTCATTCATCTCCGCAGTCTTCTGCTTCTCGTCTTCTTGTTAGACGTGAGGACGTGTGTAGTGAAACTTTTAATCATTTTGGTATATGACTCACTTGACAGCTCATTCAGTCCAAAAATAATGAAGCACAATACATAGGAAACATGTAGAAAAAAAGCCCTGCATCAACAACTAAAAGGAGCAAAGTGTGAGTCAAACGAGGCTGGCAGTCCTTGATCTGCAGTAAATGGCTCTTTGGTTTTGTATCTGCAGCACGGGTACTCCCCGGCCCCAAGCCCCCTCACCACTGCTGCCTCTGGCTGAAGATGCCTGTGGAAGTCTTTTAATCATACGAGAGACACAAACATCTGCTGTGAATGCTGGGAGGCAGCTAAACATACTTGACTGGTCAAGAAGCCAGTAAATTACATTGACAGAGTGACACTTGTAATTAAAAGAGTCCACGCCGATTTTACCTATTGCACTTCACACCTAAAGTGGAACAGCAAATCCCACCCTGCTAATTACCATTATCAGTGAAATGGTTGGGTTTGACTCATTAGTTCCATGTGCATTTAATTAGAGGCAGCTGAAATTGGATTTAACTTATTACTTTTTCATGGATCACTTTCTTGTCATCACTTCAAATTGGATTGCAGCCCCAGGTAACTAATTATACCAGCTGCAGGATCAGGAGTAGAGAAATAGGTAATTAGGAACAACACTGTCGGACCCTCAGTGATAGTCCACCAGCACGGGGTGGGGGAGGGGAAATTACCGCTCATGAGACCGCCTGTTTAACTACACCTCCTGGCAAGGGATCCCAGGTATGCTTCCAGCTCCTGCAGGGATTAGACGGCACTCCGCTCGGAAGTGTTGTTTCAACATGGTGCCTCAGTGGTTTTCAAGTAATGCTTATTTTGTATTTATTTTCCTGTCCAGCAGCTGAGCAAACAGATCAGAGCTGAGGGCCTCTTTCACTGTTACAATGGGGGGTTATAGTCGTTTGACCCATGAGGTGTATATCTGAATAAACCCCTTTTGTGTTTGAGCCTGAACTTTGTTTATGTTCATTATGTTTGTACGCATTGTGTTTGTCGGATCAGACAAAAAAAGAAGGAAAGAAGAGAGTGGAACGTTCGAAATGAGGGATAAGAAAGGGGAGGGGCTTAAGGAAGTTAAAGAAGTGGTGGGGGTGGGGGGGTAGATCACAAAGCCACAAGATGCTGGAGATTCGTTATCTTTACTATCTGGAGTAAATGTTAGTCTAAAGGGGCGGGGCCTGTCCACAGAAACACTCAATGTTACAAACCTGTTGGTTTTTCACACACAAACATGTCAGCATGCACACACCTACACACGCACATACATACAAACTTACACATGTTAAGCATATCCTTCCATCAGGCATGCTATTAGAGGAAAGGTGAGCTGACACCTGTGCACACCTGTGGTGAATGATGGAATATAAAAACAGGAAGAGTGAACGGTCACCCCCACACCAAGACCCCTTCCCC
>NC_050516.1:36907007-36961351 GCF_002922805.2 Oryzias melastigma
CACATGGGATAGCAGATCAAGGAAATCTGCCCGCCGGGTGACCCACCTCAGTCACCCAGAACTGGGCCGGTAGTCCTGCCACACACCCGGATCGCATTCAGCGATCCAGATGTGTGGCATTGAGTCAGAGCCTTTCTTCTAATCAATCCAGGCTGTGCACAGGTTGGTGTGTCGTGACCTGCAGTCTTGTGTGACTGTTCTGTCAACCAGGAGTTGGTGTTTGGCTCTGGGATCTCTACCAATGCCCATGTGTTGCTCATGAATTGATCCATGTGTATTTTGGTTGCAATGATGCCTGACATGAGCTTCAATGTTGTGGAGAGACAGGTTATTGGCCGGTAGTTGGATGGGACTGCACCCATTGAGGGATCCTTCTGGATCAGGATCATTCACCCTTCTGTTAGCCATTCAGAGTGAGACCCATCTATTAGCATCTGGTTCATTTGTGCTGCCAGGCGCTCGTGGAGTGCCGTGAGTTTCTTAAGCCAGTAGGCGTGTATCATGTCAGGGCCCGGTTCTGTCCAGTTCTTCATACCTGAGACTCTGTCTCGGATGTCTGCCACTGTGATGGTTACTGAGTTCTGTTCAGGGAGGTTGCTATGTTCTGTCCTCAGAGAGGCCAGCCATTGAGCATTGCTGTTATGTGCTGTCTCTTTCTCTTATATCCTTTACAGTACCGTTCATTCTCCAGTCTTGGTGGGTCTGTTCTGCTGCTCTGACCCTTCCACTGAGCGTACACTTTTACAGGCTGATTTGTGAACAGCCCGTTTATCCGTCTGGCTTCATCGTCTCTAGTGTATATCTTTAGGCAGCTGCTCAAGGCCAGGAGCCTTTGTTTGGCAGTTTCCAGTGCTTCAGGTATGGGCATTGGCTGTATCTCAGGCACTTGCTTTTTCATTGCACCTCTCTGGGCTTCTGTCAACTGACTCACTTTCCTCGGATCTGTCTTGATTTTAGCCTCCAACCATTGCTTCCATGGTGAGCATTGTTGTGGTTGCTCTTATAACCAAGCATTTCAAGGATCCCTGCTGCTGTAGTGTAAACCAGTTCATTGGTGTCTGTGATTGTTGTGGTAGGAATTGTCCTCAATGCTTCATTCACAGTTTCCAGGAGACTTTCAGGTGGTCCTTCATTTATCCATTGTAGTTGGTGTCGGGGTTGTCTGGTGTTCATTCAGACATGATCTTGTCTTTCAGGTCAGTTGCTGCCTCGCTCACCATACCAGTGGTTATTGGGGGCGTGTTCCCAAGTTCTGTTGCATCCCTACTGTGGATGCCAGCATGTTGAAATTGAAAGTGTTAACAATCGTTGTGCTAAATTTAAGAGGGATTTGTTATTTGGTTTATTACGTTACACCAGACTTAGTATTAGACAACTGGAAGGTTTTTCTTCATTATTACTTGCTTATTAGCAATTAAATAAAAGTTTTTTTGTTTTTTTCCCCAATTTCTGTTTGTTGTTGTCTTGTAATACACTAATCACATGTGGCCCTGAAACAATGCATATAAATATATGTTTGTGTGTGAGAGCTGATTGAAAAGCATTGAATGTTAGTAGATAATAAAAAATGAATGAGTTTCAGATTAAATGCATTTATGTTGATGAATGCTACAGTTATGCAGCACCTACTTCCTTTGAATAAATATCATATTTGGTTAAAAGCGGGGCTGAATCAGATGTGAAAGAAGACGAGTCAGAAATTCCCCCACCTCCTCAAATTGACATTTCTCAAAGCCAAAAAGCCTCCTGCTTTGACTCAGTGCAGACCACACTAGAAAACACAAGTCCTGTAACATTATAGCTGACATATCACACCAGGAAAAAATTGCAAAGACAGATTTCTAAGCAGTCTGTTTCACAATGCAAGACTTAAAGGTAAAAGGACAAACTTGTAGAATAGACCAGGAGGAACAGTCAGGTGATGACATGATACCACAATATCCTTCAGTCTGAGTTAAAAATATATGTTTGTGTCAAATATATTCCCACGCCCAAACAGGTCGAGTGTTGCTTTTCTTTTCCTCTTTCAAGAAAACGACTGAGTGTGGTTTAGTTTCCTGTTGTACCATTCGGTGAAATGCCTTGTTACCATATTCACCGTGCAGCGTTGAAGTGCCGCCTGGGCCAGACTAGACATTAACTCATACTTACACTGTAACTGAGGCAGAAAGCGGGAGTATTTTACAGTCATCCACTCTGTCACGAGTCGCTTCATTCTCTCTGTAAACCGCCTCCAGGGAGACCAATAGAAGACTATTGATGTTTCTCCGTTTATTTCTTAAAAAAGGCTGTGTGTCGTTTTTATCACATTGACACATGTGTAATTATTTTCACTGTTACAAGCACAAAGGCAATGGATTAGAAAAGCTGTGTGAGAGGAGAGGCTTAAACTGTATGTCTGCTAAATTTATCATGAGGCCTTTGGGAGCGTTGAAATGAGAACAGTGGCCTATTACTGCTAAGAAGGTGTTTTATTGAGAATATGCCGACATGCCACCCGAGGGAGAGTGTTGAGGGAGAGGAGTCTGGCCGCAGCCGAAACCACTTTGTGCACGAGTGCTGAAGCGTGTGCGCGCTGTACATGTATGTGCACGCCTGTCATTGTCTTCACATGAGCTGTCAGATAGAAAATAAAAGTCCTCTTTTTTCTACTTCATTATTCACTCTAAAATGTATTGAAATTGTCACTCCTGACACTTGAGGTGTCCCAGTCAATAATTGATGTGGGTCAGATGGTCCGGCAGCTCACGGTTAGTTCTTAGCAGATGAGATGGAGGCTGCTTTAGATTATTTTACCAGAGAAACATCTCCATCCTTCACAGCCGTTTATCTGAGGAGTTATGACCATATCTTCTGAAGGAAAGGCTCGCTGACATCTCTGAAACAAAACCTGTTTAGATGTTCATCTGGACCTCCAGTAGGTGGCAGGATCATATATGTCTCTTTACTGAACTTGTGCCTTTCAAAGGGTTTGGTGTGTCATGACAGCTCATTGCTCTCTTTAGGATTTGTTTTCTCTTAGTTCTCATAAAAGTGAAGTTTGATTTACTACAGGTTGATTTTTTAGATAGAAATGTAAAAAAATATGATTTATTCCATTTTGTTGTGTTTCGGCTTTTTTATTGTTCCACTTTACCTGTTTTTTAATCACATACTTTTTATTGGTTTTTAACTTCTTTACCACTTGACCTTTTTCATTACCAATAGTTTTGTGTTGCAGCTTGACTGCAGACAAATAAACAAACATGAAGATGAGACGAGCAAAGAAAAGTCAACTTATATTTTTAGAAGAACAAAACTCCCAAATACCTGAAAGCTCTGCAGAGAGTTGTGGTTGTTGGGGTTGTGTTTGTGTTGTGTTAGTGTTTGTGTTGTGTTAGAGTTGTGTTGTGTTTGTGTTGTTTGTTTTGTTTTTCTTTAAATTCCGTCTCTTCTTTTGCATTATGTTGTGTTTGTGTTGTGTTAGTGTTGTGTTGTCTTTGTGCTGTGTTGTTTCATTAAACTCCGTTTCTACTGATTTGTTTTGTTGTGTTGTCTCCTTAAATTTTGTCTCTTCTGTTGTGTTGCATTGTGTTTGTGTTGTATTTGTGTTGTTTGTGTTGTTTGTTTTGTTTCATTAAATTCCGTCTCTTCTTTTGCATTATGTTTGTGTTGTGTGTCTCCTTACATTCCTTCTCTTCTCTGCGCTGCCTTTGTTCCTGTTGGACAGATCCCCTCAGAGGTCAGAGGTTAACAGCCGTACACTTTTCCCTTGAATAGAGCCCCCCCCCACCCCCCCCACACACACACACCAGAGTTTCACCTGCGATCCGCTCTCTATTGTGCTGAACTGATGTTTAGAGGCGCGTTGTGATTGGTGGAGAAGGGCGTGGTTGATTGGGTAGTTTGGTATCTTGTCAGCAGCCTGGGTCTGCGATCCGTCTGCATCCTGAGGAAGGCTCGGCAGCGCCACAGCGCCCCGCCACAGCGCCCCGCCGCTCTCCCCCCACGCCGTCACTTTCTCTCTTTCTCCGCCGGCTCACTCTCCGCTCTGCTTCACTCCTCGCCGCGCGGCCCGGCGCTCTGTTTACCCTGCCAGCTAAATGGAGTTTGTCAGGTTTGTCAATTTGCTGGATTTCTCTGATTCTTGACGTTTGTTTTTCTGCTGTGGATCTTCTGACTTTAACTGGTTAGTTTTCTGGTTTCTGGTTTCTGTCTGTTGAGAAGAATCTTCTGAGCTTTTGACTCTGAAGTGTTGAGAGTTCAGCTTTGACGGACAGATGCTGCAGAAGTCTCTAGAAACCGTTTCTGAAGGTTTTATTGTCAATTTCATCTGTTTGTTGTCAGAAACACTTTTGTGTTAAGAGACTTTTCATCTTCAGTGTTTTGGTTTTGCTGTAGTTTGTTGAACTCTGGAGCTGCTAAAGTTCTGAGGTTATGACCAGAGGAAAGCTTTGAAATATTTACAGCTGGTTTTGTTTTTGTGTTTCCTCTGAATCGTGCTGCTGTGTAGATTTGATTTTGTCCGTTTAGGAAAAGAGGTCAAACTTCTGCACTTGCAGGCTGCCGTAGTCTGAAATTATCTGCTCCACGTCTGAACCGGCACCACAAACGACCGCGTCACTCTAACTCCTGCTTCTATTCTAGACCCAGATTACCTGATCTGGAGGTTTTGATAGAGTCAGATTACCTGATCTGGAGGATTTTATAGAGTCAGATTACCTGATCTGGAGGATTTTATAGAGTTAGATTACCTGATCTGGAGGATTTTATGGAGTCAGATTATCTGATCTGGAGGATTTTATGGAGTCAGATTACCTGATCTGGAGGATTTTATAGAGTCAGATTACCTGATCTGGAGGATTTTATGGAGTCAGATTACCTGATCTGGATGACTTTATGGAGTCAGATTACCTGATCTGGATGACTTTATGCACTCAGATTATCTGATCTGATTACCTGATGTTGGGCCTCCGTAGATCTTCCACAGCTGATTTCTTTCTTTTCTCCTGTAAGATCAGATAGTCCTAAATGAGATGACCTCTGTGACCACCCTCACAAAGTTCACGTCTCTTTCTTCCCTCTTTGCTTCTCGTCCTCTCAGCTCAGCGCTGTGCTCTCCGTGCACGTCTCAGTATTTTCTGAGCGAGCCGGGCCTGAAGGAGCAGAACCGAACGGGCCCGGCTTCAGCCTAACGGCGAGCAGCCGTGCGGTTTGCTGGAGTGCAGCTGATTGGTTGACAGTTTGTAATCAGAGTTGATTTATTGTTCATTAGTGGAGCGTTAGCCTTTCAGGCAGCAGCAGTATTTGTGCGGCGGCCTGTCAAGGCGGGAGCTGCAGCACCCTCATTTCTAAATCATGACCAGATATTAGCCGTACACATGGGGGGGGCACCGGGATTCACCCTCCAGCTGGAGCGGACCGCTGCACGGGAAAACCGGGAAAACCGGGAGAAGCAGGAATAGTTTGTGAGTTTCTGTCAGTTTCAGCTGCAGCAGCTTCACTAATAACGTGTTGAAGGAGACGAGATTCTGACGTTCTCCCGTCCAAACAGAACACTGAGGCGTTGTTGAGACACGGATCCAGAAATGGAGATCTGTTCTGTTCCAGGGGAACCGTCCGCTCAGACGCACACCTTTAACACACGGGTCGCACCACACAACAGCATGTAAGCACGCCGTCGTTTGTGTGGAAACAGGATTATCGGTGCACAGAATGGAGGCGGTTTGTGGGAGGACGTGTCAGCTTTTGTCTTTTGACTTTGGTTTCATTTGAAAGGGATTTTAAAGCCGTGATCTTAATTAAATCTCAACTCAGTCCAATAACGCTGCAGAAAATGTGCAGTGTTGCGTGGCGGCGTGGAGCCGCTGAACTGTGGACCGCCGGTGTGAGACGAGCATGAAGGAGAAGACGGCGAGCGCTGGAGCGGGGCGCAAACTGTTGGGACGCTTGTAAAAGTGAGAGGTTCCTCTGAGGTGTTACAGCTGGAGCAGGGCGAGGACTGAAGACGAAAATATCAAAGATCTTTCTGCTTAAACCACGTTTCACCAGGACTGAATAACCACACTTAGACGGCGTGTTGGAGGGAATCCACTGAGGCGGCAGAACGGTCGACCTCCGCCCCCCGGCGTCCTTTAACATGACCCCCCCCCCGTCCTATTAACTCTCATTGTTGGATTAAAATCCAGCTTTTCAATTCCAACATTTACTTTAAGTCTGAGGGAAAATCGGTTTATTTATAACGTGGACTTGATGAAATTGTGATTTCAACTTGAGTTTTTCTTGTGCTGCTTTCACACACGTCTATTCCTGACTGGAAAAGACCAAATATCCCGTTTAATCCGCTGTGGTTATTTTTGAAGCGTCTGGATTTGGGAAGACGAGGACGGAATCGTCCTGGACGTGGATTCTTCCTGAATCTGATGATTTTCCTGCTGGTTTTCGCTCCTGATTTCAGGAAGTGTTGACGGCGTTTTGGTTGTTGGAGACGCTGAGAATCCGGATGAAATCCGGATGGAGTCCTCCCCACCCCCGAGTCGGGGACCAGAGAATGAATCCTTCCGTCGCGTCAGCAGCTGACGATGTTCACCGGAGGCTCAGTGGAGGAGATCCTCGTCGGGTCGGGCCGTGGTCTGTCGGCGCCGCAGCAGGCCAGACTAGAACCGCAGCTTCAAACGGACCGGACTCTGGGGCTTCTCTGGGGCTTTTTGACTCTTCTATTCCATTTGATGCTCCTGGAAAACAAGCTGACCCCAGGGTGCACGGATGAAAATTTGATCGCTGGCTTCTTATTCCGCCGGTGCAGCTCCGTTAGTGCAGCGTGAATGACGGCGGCGCTCTCGCAGACGCTCACTCTCCCTTTATTCCAGCTTTTTCTATGGAGACGGAGGAACAGTTGACAGTTCTCCTCCAGTCTCAGGGTCATGTTCCTCGTTAGTGTAACAGAAGAAAAAGATTCCTGAGCTGCAGCTGGTAGCACACGGGTTGAAGAAGAAAAGACAATTTAGGAAAAACATTGAATAAAAGCACTTGAGGCATTTTAAATGCTGTTAATCTTGATTATTTTTGGTTTGGGGTCACTAGATTACGGCGCTCACTCCGTCTCTGGCGTGCGGACGCCGACGCTCCATGAACGCTCCGGCGGTTCATTACAGCTCATTTTTTATGTAAAACATCTTTGATACGTTTTATTCTTTTAACTCTTCGGATTTTCTGTGTATTTCAAAGACTGTGTTGGTTCTTTCATTTAGAGGCCTGCGTCTGCTTTATCTGAAGGGATAAAGTCGCAGTTTTAAGCTCAACATTTCCCAAATTACAAATAAAATCTTCCATTTTAAAAACAAAACTTTCAAAGTGAATAAACTAATTAAATGTTTGTTTTGAAAAACATTTTTGCGTTTGGAGCTCAGATGTTTTCAGTGTTGTTTTCGTCTCATCTCACTTTCTCCCCATCTTTGAGTTTGCGTTCATAACTTTCAGTTTAATGTCAAATTTGTGCCACCAAACAGCCAATCACAGACGAGAGGGTTCATGCTGATTGGTCAAGAGCAGGAGGTCAAACGCAGTCACACAGGAGGAAAAAATCTAAAACACACCTTAGATCACGGATAAACATTTATTGAACTCTCTAAAACTAAACTTTAAAACCGTAACTTTTTAACATAATTCTGAATAATAAAAATACAGGAATATTATTCCAGAATAAATAACTTAAACCTTAAATAACTTTCAATATTTTACTCTCTATAAAAATATATTTTTTCAAAATTCTACAAGTTAGAAATGAGCTCATGATAACATCGGGTCATTAATAACAATAGAATGATCTGGAGGGCCGGATAGAATTACCCAGAGGGCCGGATCCGGCCCCCGGGCCGACTTTGACACGTGTGGTCTAGATTCTTTCAGTCAAATCAACAGATCTGTCATAGAGTCTCTACCGAGACTCAAACGCTGAACAGTCTCTGTTACCCTCAAATTACATCAACGGCTGAAAAAAAATAATTTTTATCCTTTAAAGAAAATGTTTATATTTTTTAGCATTGATTTAAATGTATTCAGTCAGATTAAAACTGTAAATAGAAAATAAAGTTTATCTGCTGTCATTACACCAAACAGATCTATGAATCCTCCAGAGTAAAATATTGATAAACAAAATGTAATTTTCTATAAGATCTGTTTGTTATTTCAAAGATTTGAAGCAGATATTATTTTGCTCACGACAGAGTTTTGGATCCGATTCACAGCAGTGAGGAATCCAAGGAACGATGCCCATCGAAGCAGACCTCATGCATAAGCAGAATCAATGGTATTTGGGTTTTAATGTCCTGTTTTATGTACAGGTTTAAACTAGAGAGGGAGGATCAACTCTAGAGGTGGAACATCCCGTTTTCAAGGGGGTCCTCCGTGTAGAGAAATAATAACCAAACCAAACGGTACTGAGATTGAACACACACAGCAGCACAGCCTCTGCAGATCCACCCATACCCAACATGACATTCTACTTTAAATAAACACATTTGAGAAAATCAAACAAAAACTGAACAGAAAACAAACAAACCAAAACAAACCCCAGACAGTTAGTGAAAGTAGAGACAATAAGAGAGACAGAACACACAGATGTATTTGAAATGAATTCATAAAACTTTTTTAACAAGGATAGAGATGAAATGGAACGTATAAAACACTGTCACGGCCCGGGGGCCAGATCCGGCCCTCCAGATCATTCTATTGTTATTAATGACCCGATGTTATCTTGAGCTCATTTCTAACTTGTATAATTTTGACAAAATAGATTTTATGGAGAGTAAAATATTAAAGTTATTTAAGGTTTAAGTTGATTTATTCTGAAATAATAATCCTGACTTTTATTAATCAGAATTATGTTAAAAAGTTACAGTTCTAAAAATGTCATGTTAGAGTGTTCATTGGTGTTTATCCGTGACCTAAGGTGTGTTTCAGATTTTGTCCCGCGGTGTGATTGAGTCGGACCCCTCTGGTCCAGATAAATGAAGATTTTTCCGTTGTGTTTTGGGATCTTTAACACAAACGGCATTTTCCTCAGATAGTTTTTACGTCCCGGAACAGAGAAGACTTCCTGGTGATTCTGGTGCTACGTTCCTCTAAGTATCTTCATCAGATCCTCCACAGAGGGTTCCATCTGTACCGACTCCTGCATGTTTGAATCTAAAACGGCGGTCTGCTCCGTGCGCGTTGGCCGCCGGGCCCGTGGCTTGACGCTCCGCCTGCAGCTGTGGGGGAATGTTTATGTATGAGAGGAACCCGGAGAAAGCCTAACCTTTCTGAAATTCATAAACGTCAGCTATTTCTGGCATCCTCAGAATGTCCTCTCGTTCACAGCTCATCACGGTGGAATAGATTAGAGCCGGCGCCGCGCCGCCGACCCCTCACTCATTAGCTCACTACCACTCCCCTGTTAGACCATCTTCACATTTTCTGGATCATCCAGAGTCGTGATGCTATCCTGCAGGGAGGGAGCGCTCTAAATGGAGACTGGCGTCCTGTGTTTGCGGTAAATGGCGTGATGGAGCGGCCGCAGCCATACGTTTCCATTAAAGTGCTGCCGCTGCCCTTCAACTCGGGAGACCCCGTCTCCGGCAGACTTTCTTCTTTCCCTCCTCAGCACAGGATTAAATGGTGGTAGTTACTCTGATCAATAGGTTAAAAAGCGGACAATCCCTCTCGCTGCTAATGACCTCAGTAGTAATGGGTAATAAAATGAGGATGTGTAAGAGCTCCAGAGCTCAGAGGAAGCTCCTGTCTGCAGACTCTCCTGACAAGCGTGAAGCCGTGATGGGATAAACTGCTCAGGTAGGAGGCTGCCGAGCATCACATCAAAGCAGCTCTACCACTCATTCATAATGAAATTGACAGCTACTCAGATGGGCTAATCGAATCCAGCCTCAGCAATAACTTAAAGTTTGTTCTCCATCGTCGGCTATCAAACTGTGTAATGCAGTCTGAAGGGGGCGTGGGCCTCCAAAGATCACATGATCACGGCGTGTGCACACGTGGAGAGGACGAGGGAGGACGCTGGGCACCTGAGAATCAAGCGGAAAGCTTTCACTTCTGTCTGCAGGTTGCATGAATTCATTCGTTCATTCATTCATTCGTTCATTCATTCATTCATTCATTTGTTTGTTCGTTTGTTCGTTTGTTCGTTTGTTCATCCATTCATTCAGTCATTCATTCATTCCTTCATTCATTCGTCCATGAATTCATTCATTAATTCGTTCATTTATTCATTCATTCGTTCATTCATTCATTCATTCATTCATTCATTCGTTCGTTCGTTTGTTCATCCATTCATTCATTCATTTGTTCATTCATTCATTCATTCATTCGTTCGTTCGTTTGTTCGTTTGTTCATCCATTCATTCATTCTTTCATTCCTTCATTCATTCATCCATTCGTTCATTTATTCATTCATTCGTTTGTTCGTTCATTCGTTTGTTCGTTAGTTCATCCATTTATTCATTCCTTCATTCATCCATTCATTCATTCCTTCATCCATTCATTCATTCATTCCTTCATTCATTCCTTCATTCGTTCGTTCCTTCGTTCATTCATTCATTCATTCGTTCATTCATTCCTTCATTCATCCATTCATTCATTCCTTCATTCATTCGTTCATTCGTTCGTTCCTACGTTCATTCATTCATTCATTCCTTCATTCCTTCATTCATTCATCCATGAATTCATTCATTCATTCATTCGTTCATTCCTTCATTCATTCGTTCATTCCTTCATGTCAGCATGATGAAACTACGGCCCAGGGGCCATACGTGGCCCCTTTTAGCTGTTAAATTTGGCCCACCAAAATTCTCATGAAAGTTTTATTTTCCCTGTAATTCTGGTGTCTCGCCATAGATGGCGCTCTACAGATAAACATGTTACTTTGTTTCTGTGGTTTTGGAATATTTGTTTGTTTTTCTGATGTGTTTCCCAAACCGGACAGTCATTTGTGAGGGACGTCTGAGACTAAAATGAAACGATGTTCATGGTAAAACTGGAAAAACACTCAAGATCTCAGAAGAGAACTTCATTTGGACTGTTGTGACGACAGCATGGACCAGGACTTCATTTTAGTAACAAGGGATTTTGTTGTTGGGGACATTTCTACGTCTGGGGATTGATATTAAATTCCAGAAATGATTGGATTTGATTCAAGAGATCCTGGATCAATTAGATTCAGATTTTCTTCAATTCTTTTGATCCATTCAATTCAATTTTGAGTTTACACATTTACACACATTTGTTTAGAAATACATGAATAATCTACTGTATGATTTGAATCTATTGATATTAATCTGATCCAGATCCTGTAAATGTATCAGTGAAATAATGAGATTGTTAACATCATCCAGAGTTACATGGATTCTCTAAAGGAGAAGTTCTAACTAAAATGTTCAGATCATCAACATTGGAAACATTGTTCTGCTTCTCCTGGAGGACGTTTCAGTTTGACCACTAGGTGGAGATCGTGCTATAGCATTACAGCTTATTCCAGAAGAAGAAAGAATGAGGAAAAACGATATTTTAGACTCAAATGATTACTTCATAAATATTTCCTAAAAGAGTTAGTAAAGTTCATATAAAGATGTTCATTTAGTCAGAATGTAAGTTTAGGTCGACCGAGTGTTAGCATTAGCCGTTCTATGGGAAATCCCTCTATATGTTAGCATCAAGCTAGCTAATTTTAGCTTTATATTCTAAATCAATCTAAATTTTTAGGAATCGATTATTGATTCATTCAGCGATTCGTTGTACACGCTGCTGTATATGTTGTTTAGAAATAAAGCTTAAAAAAGTAAGAATAAAAATGAGGATAAAAGCCTCAAATTCGGAAACAAAATCTTTAGTGTCTCAACAAGTCACTTGTTTTGAAGAGTCGAGCGCTCACACCTTTCTTCAGGGAGTCTGTTAAAAGCCGGCATATTCTGTGGCGTGGCTCCGCCTCCTTCCTCTGAACAGAGCGCTGATGACGGCGTTAAGGACACACATTCCTGCGTGCATGGTTGTGCACGAGCCGTCTCTCTAGTCTGACGTATTTACCATAAATCCATCAGGAAGCGCCGCGAGCTTTCATCACTCCAGGATTGTAAAACAAATGCAGATCATCAGAGATTTCCGTGTTTGTTCCGTGTCACTTCAGAGCCGGTTGGGTTGTTCTGGTGGCTTCACATCCACAGGAACACGAGGCTGAAGCCTCTGGAACTAGACCGATTTCACCTATTATCGTCTGACACGCGCGGTGCACGCTCAGATAAACCCTTCTGTAGTCCAGGAGGAACTTTATCTATGTTCACTGTGTTTGTTGGACTGGATGAAAAAGGAGGAGAGAGACGGATGTTAGAGATGAGGGTGAGAGAACAAAAGAGAAAAAAGGAGAGTTAAGGAGGTTGGAGGATGAATAAGAAGTAGGAGGGGCTAGAAAGGGGGAGGGGTCAAACGTTTGGACTTGAGGGACAAAAACCAGCAGAAGGGCCGGACCAGCACCAGATCTGTGGGGTGTTCGGGTAATCCTCCTCCTGAGAGAGAAGCTATGAAATGACCTCTTTCCTGAAAGAAGTCGCTGAAGATGCTGAAGCTGTTTGCTGGAAATACTGACACAATTTACTTTAATCGCTGAAGGGATTTGATTAAAATACTAAATTTATTTGCAAAATGTTACATTTTCTAGAAGAGTAGAAATTTCATTAAAGAACTCTGAAAGAGCGCTGAGGTTAGCCTAAATTTATGAAAAAATTGTAGTAAAATTGCTTAAAAATCCCTAATCCATGCCGAGTTTGCAAAAATATTTAGTGTTGCTTAAATATGAGCTAAACTCCAAATCTTTTAAAAATCACTATAAAGATGAAAACAGCCCATGAATTTATTTAAAGGTTTGTTATTAATCTACTTAAAATGTTGAAATCCTGAAGACTTTCTCATTCATTTCCTAAGAGTCATATTTTGCTCAATATTTCAAAAACTCTAAAGTTTATGAAAACCAAAAATCTAAGCAGTAACGTCCTGAACGTTTTGATACCAAGATGATGAAATCTCTGAAAGTTTGATTGAGTTTTCATTTGCAGAAAAACATTCAGAAAGGAGCAGGAGAATCACTATAGTGTGATTGCTGAGTAAGCAATCAGACAATCATCACATGTGGACGAAAACATGTTTGGATGTGAACATTTATGGAACATCTGGGGCTTCATTTCAAAGCTGTGACTTTAGTTCTCATTCTGTCTGATGTTCTTCAGGGAAACCGTGACGTTCTCATGCTGCTTTGTTGACACACAAACGTTAAAAAAAAAGAAAATAAGAAAAAACTTTCTGCACCTAAACTGATCCCAGTTTATTTTTAGAGGGAAATAAAGAATGGAAGGATTATTATTATTCTCATATATTTGGTGGATCAAATAGTCTAGCATGTGGCCCCCGGGCCGTAGTTTACCCACCTCGGGCCAGAATCATGAAGAAACGAGCTGCTGGAGGTTTATCCTGTCAGGTATAGGTGTTAGTCTAAAGGGGCGGGGCCTGTCCTCACACTCAAATATTACAAACATACCTCCATCCATCCATCCATCTTCCTCCGCTTCATCCGGACCGGGTCGCGGGGGCAGCAGTCTAAGCAAAGATCCCCAGACTTCCCTCTCCCCGGCCACTTCCTCCAGCTCCTCTGGGGGGACCCCGAGGTGTTCCCAGGCCAGCCGAGAAACATAGTCTCTCCAGCGTGTCCTGGGTCTTCCCCGGGGCCTCCGCCCAGTGGGACATGCCCGGAACACCTCACCAGGGAGGAGTCCAGGAGGCATCCGGACCAGATGCCCGAGCCACCTCAACTGGCTCCTCTCGATGCGGAGGAGAAGCGGCTCTACTCCGAGCTCTCTCCGGGTGACCGAGCTTCTCACCCTATCTCTAAGGGAGCGTCCAGCCACCCTCCGGAGAAAACTCATTTCAGCCGCTTGTAGTCGGGATCTCGTTCTTTCGGTCACGACCCAGAGCTCATGACCATAGGTGAGTACTGGAACGAAGATCGACCGGTAAACATACCTGTTGGCAACAAAAACCTTCACTCACAAGAATGTACTACAGCTCACACACAGACACGCGTGTGATGTGTGTGTTACAGGTGACACCTGTGCTCAGGTGTGTTTGTGTGGGCGGAGCAATGGCAGTCAGACAGTAGCAGACAGCTTTAAACTGTCACCAGGATAACGTTCTGAATCTGAGGTTCTCACTGACTGAATGTCCAGCTTCATTTTCCCTCAGTTTGACACAAATCCAGAACATTCAGCTTCAGAGGTCAATGAATCCTCACAGCTGTCACAGGTCTCAGTTCATCGCGACAGATCCACTCCTAATGAAACGCATTGTGTGTTTGTGATGTGAGGAGAGTGACAGAAGCAAAACTTGATGAAACATTTCTCTTAACTGGACATGCTTCCTGTTGGTCTGTTTCTACCTGCTGCAGGTGTCCGTGGCTATGATGACACCTCAAGTGATAACCCCCCAGCAGATGCAGCAGATCCTCCAGCAGCAGGTCCTGAGCCCTCAGCAGCTCCAGGTTCTCCTGCAGCAGCAGCAGGCCCTCATGTTGCAGCAGGTAGCTCTCATCCGTCCTCACTGGAGTCCTGAGCTGTCGGCTTTTCCCATCATGCTCAGCTGAAGATTAAAGTGGACTGACTCTCGTGTGCTGTCTCTGTTTGTTCTGCAGCAGCAGCTTCAAGAGTTTTACAAGAAACAGCAGGAACAACTCCACCTGCAGCTTCTCCAGCAGCAGCAGCATGCAGGAGGCAAGCAGGCGAAAGAGGTGGGCCGCCGAGTTCTGGTCCAGACGGTCCCAGACGTTGGTCAGACAGAGAATTCAGGTTCAGGTTCTGGTTGAAGTCACACATCACAGTAAGCAGTAAAACATGACGGATTCTCTGATGAAAAGGCTTGAGAGGCCTCTGGTCGCTCGCAGGATGGCGGCAGAATCAATCTGGAGCTGGAAGCAGAAATGTCCCAAACTTTGGGAAACCCTTTCAGAAATGTTTTAGAAACTTTTTAGCACTTAAGCTTTTAAATGTGAATCAACTGTAACTGACAGTTTAATGTGAAGATGAGCTGCAGATGGGACAGAGAACGTTCATCGACTCCACAAGTGTTCATTATCGCTCCACCGTTGACCGCCGGAGAAATGAGGGTTTTGACAGCGAGGGTCCCGGAGGAAAAAACGGAAAATTAGGGTTGAAAAACGAAAGGTCAAAAGCTTAAAGCATCCGGGCGAGGATTTCCAACCATTGGCTTCAGCCGTAAACTATGTTTTTGTTGCGCCTGCTCCGGGAGGGGGAGGGACTTCTGGCTATGAATTTTCACGCGCCATATTTGTTCTCTGAGGCCGGATTCTGTTGGTTCTTTTGGACCCTTATTAATACAACCAGAAGATGAGCTCCTGTCCTCACAATCCACATGAAGGAGAGTTCTGGAACTCTGGTACCGCACGGTCCGGTTCGATCCAGTATTTACAGCGTTTCCACTGATAAATGGACCGACCTGTACCTCCCCCATCCGTTGTAGGCCCATAGAAAAATAGAACAGGACGGTCTGGGCGGAGCCTCTGTTTCCACCTGCTGATTGGCAGAAAGTGATGATGACATTAGAAAGCTTCAGTGTAGCGCTAAGCTAGCGGTTCTGTTTTCGTCTTCACGGCGGGATTCTTCTGAGCCGCCTGCACATCAAAGGTCGCCCTTGGTGACACGGGGCGCCGCGGTCCTCCGCAGAAGGCTGGCGCCGTGCAGCGGATCATTTCGCCGTCTGGTCTATTCTGTATGTGATCCACGAGCGATCCACGTCAATTCTGGCAGGAAGTTCCATCAAGATACATGAGAAAATCTGGTTTATTTTCAAAATATAACCATTTTTTCACAATAAAACTCTGCGATTGACAAATGTGATCATGTTTTTGTATCTAAACAGGCTGTAGAGATGAAGATAAACAACCACAACACACGCACACACATAGATCCGTACGGCACTACTGTTTACTGGACCGGACCGCTCAGTGGAAACGGTTCTAGAGAATCTACATCTGAGGGGATTTGGACATAGCGAAGGAAAAGAGGAATGTGATTAGCTCTGTTTCCATTAACTGTGAAATTTAGCTAATTGTATTTTCAATAATAAATTCTCTTTATGGAAACACCATCATTTTTTAAAACTCTCTTTTATCAACATAAAGACTAAAGAGGAGGTGGTTTTAGGTTCGTATGGAAATAGACATTTTTCACAAAACTACAATGGAAACACATTTGGTAGGAAGTGTCCATCCTGAGCGCAGCGGGCGCCGCGAGAGGTCCTACAGCGTCACGGATCATTACATGGAATCATGAGATCCACATCTCCTCTGTAAAATCACCAACAGAGATTTCCTCAGCGCTTCATCTGTCGCTTTTGACTCCTGAAGAAGACGCAGACGTCTCCTTTGATGGGGATGAGCGTTATAGTGGCGTGAGGGAAACGTAAATGGGTCTTGTGCTGTTTTCCAACAGGAGAGAGGATTTCTTGTTGGACTGATTACTTTTTAACAGGTTTCTCATGTGCATCTGCGACCACTGGACTAGCTGTACCACTGCTGTGACGTCCCCCAATGCTCCTTTCAGTGGATCTCATTGAATCAAAACCTGTTCTCGTCTGTCGCCGTGTTTTCAGTTCATTCTCACGCCAGTTTGTCTGTGTTGATGCGCATAATTATGATTTAATGGAGACAGTGTCATCAGGCCCTGGGCTGCATGGCGCCCTGGACGAAACCTGGTTTCTGCGTCCCACCACCTCCACCAGCACCTTAAAACCACTGTAGCTGCCTGGAATATGTTACAATAAGGATTTATTCAATTCTAATCCTCAAGAGTTAAATAATAATCATGTAAAAATGTTTTAGTTGGGACACAAACCCCCAACCTTTTCAGTGCAGATTAGCCGTGCTAACCACTGTGCTAACATTAGCGTCTCCCAGCATAGTAGATGTTGGAACAGATTCTCCAGCGTTTCAGGTTTAAAGGTTTAAAGATTTCTGTTGTTAAGGCGTTAAAAAGAGGAAAAGAAAAAAATAAACTAGATCGATACTTAAATTCTTCTTTTCTGACTAAAAACAAGAGTATTTTTCGGCCGAAATGGGGGGGTGAATAAACCAGACAAACCTCGTCTTTGAGTCCGATTTTTCCTCCTCTTTCTGACCTTTTGACCTTAAAGCTTTCCCTGAGGACTTTTTTTCTGCTTTTTCATCCTTAAAGTTTTAAAGCAGCAGCAGAAAACACCGCGCACCCCGGCCTACAGGGGGTGTGTCAGGCATGGAGGGGCTCGGGGTTTTAATCATCACCTCCTTTAACATTTTTACACCAAATGTAAGGTGTGTAAAACTGTAAAAAAATCATTGCAATTTGGTGACCCCTCCAGCATACGGTGACCTAGGCGACCGCCTGTACCCTGTGCGCCATTGCAAAACGGTGTTTTTGAGATTTCTTGAATTTTGATAAAGTTTGTTGATGGAAACCAGCTGTTGTGACATAAGGAGAGCGCGCTAACAGCTGTGCGGTTTCTTTATTTTAGTCTGTAGCACAGAAGCGCCTCGTGTGTTTAACCCTTTAACGACGGACTGATTTACTGTAACTTTTCAACCGTTAAAACGGTAATTCCAGCAGATTCTGATAGAGAAAAGCGGCTCATGAGCTGCAATTATCATGTTGACGCTTGAAAAGTTATTTTGTGTTTAAGCATCTCTGGTGTTAAATAGTCATCGAAGACAAACAATCATTTTTGTAAATTCATACGATTGATGAACACATTTTCAGAGCAGGAAGGCATGAAGAGGGCCGTTGCAGGCAGACGCTCGCGCTCGTTCACGCTTGTTCACGCTCGCATACGCTCGCGCTCGTTCACACCCTCACACGCGCTCGTTCACGCTCACACACGCGCACGCTCGCACACCCTCGCGCTCGTTCACGCTCATTCACACTCACACACCCTCACACGCTCACAAGCGCTCGTTCACGCTCACACACTCTCACGCTCACGCTCGTTCACGCTCACACACTCTCACGCTCACGCTCGTTCACGCTCACACACGCTCACGCTCGTTCACGCTCACACACGCTCACGCTCGTTCACGCTCACACACCCTCACATGCTCACACACGCTCGCGCTCGTTCACACTCACACACGCGCACGCTCGTTCACGCTCACACACGCTCACACACGCTCACACACGCTCGCGCTCGTTCACACTCACACACGCGCACGCTCGTTCACGCTCACACCCTCACACGCTCACTCACGCTCACACACGCTTACGCTCTCACACCCCCACGCTCACACACGCTCGTTCACGCTCACGCTCACACACGCTCGTTCACGCTCACGCTCACACACGCTCACGCTCACACACGCTCACGCTCGTTCACGCTCACACCCTCACACGCTCACTCACGCTCACACACGCTTACGCTCTCACACCCCCACGCTCACACACGCTCGTTCACGCTCACGCTCACACACGCTCACGCTCACACACGCTTACGCTCTCACACCCTCTCACGCTCACACACCCCCACACACGGCCGCGTCCCGCTGAAACTTCAAAGTTGCGGCTCACTAATTAATGAAGCGCGGCTTCAGTTTGGACAAGTTTGTGTTGTGATGCTCCCATAAATCAATGTGACAGCAGAGCTCCGACGGGGCTGTCAGCGATCCACATCTGATGTAAACACTGGAGGGGGGGGGGGGGTGCAATTGATCAGTTGAATGCGGGAGAATAAAAGAAAATCCACTTTTGAGGCGTATTATGTGTGATCACAGGAAGTGGATGCAGCTCCAGAGGTTTCTGTCTGCTCCCATCACGCCGCTCTCCAGCAGCCATCAAAAGGCTGCGGTGACCCCCCCGCGGCTGCTGCACAATCCCCCCCTGTGGTTGCTTTGTGCCTCTTCTATTTTAAAGACATCAGAATCTGGTTTTTCAAAGATCTTTAACTTTAGATTTGAATCTTGACAATAAAGGCCCTCCACTCTTATGTGTCAAGGACTGTATTTTGCTCTCGCTGCTTCGTGTCAACGTCTTATTTGGACTTTTGGGCTTTGATTGTCTGCATGCTGAGAGGGTGCAGGAGCTGCTGTCAGACCTGCAGGGAGAAAACGCTCCATTCACAGCTTTCTTTCTTCTTAGAAGACACACAACGTTTATTTAGCATTTTGTCTGAGAACATTGTTCCTGGGGAACCCCCCCCTCAGGATAATTATGTTCAGCAAAGAACAAAGAACATCCAAAGATGCGAGCTGCTGGAAAGGAGCAGAGCGCTGCAGATGTGACTGACGGAAACCTGTCGGCTCATTCCCAAAGTCTTGGCCTGGATGCTGTCTCAGTCGTCCCCCCGCTGGGTTTGGGGCAGAGGGGGGGCTGCCAGGGCCGAGCGGGGGGGGGTGCAGAGCCCTGTTTTATCAGGCAGCCAGCAAACGCTGGGACCGCAGCGCTGCCCCCCCGACCTTTCTGTCAGCTCTCGATTGTGAGGAGTAAACAAGCGGGCGTATCCTGTTTGGTGAGGGGGTGTGGCTCTCTGTCAGCTCTGCAGCCACAGCTCAGCTAACACTAACTTCTACTCATCAGAAACTATGAAAAGTTTTCTGTTTTCTAAATCAATATCTAATCATTTGATTGATCCTGATGGATCCATAATAAACACTCGGAGCCGCATGTGGTTTGTTGTTTCTGAATGGCAGCAGTTCCATGTGTGAGTCTCCTAATATGAATGATTCACTGTTTCTTATCACTCCTAAACATTTCAAGTTAAAGTCTCACACCGCAGTAGAGCTATCGAGTATCCGAGTACTCGTTTACTCACGTTTACGTCTTTCTCCTTCCAGTTCACCAAAGACTCTTTTAGCTAATTCTCCAATGTTTATTGACTGTGATCAATACATTCAATCATTGGTTTCTCAGAGTTCTTGATAAAATAATCAAAGCTAACATCAAAATGCTCTTTCATTGATTTACAATCCTTTCCAACTGCGGTCAAATGAGCCGCCGTTCACATTTCCGTGGTCACATCAAGAAGCTCCGTGGAGTCTGGTGGAGATTTTCCAGCGTTCTCAGTCCTGCTACCGTAAGTATTGGATGAAACTCACACCAAAAATCCAGTGATGCTGATTTGACCACAGAAATGTGAACGGCGGCTCATTTGACTGCAGTCAATGTGAAGATACCATCTTCTCTTCTCCAGAACCTGAACTAGACACTAGGAACAGATGAGGGTTTAGTGCATGTGCAGCAGAGCTGTTGATGGAAAGAAGATCATTCATTCAAACAGAGTCTGTCCAAGACAGTTTGGTTGGTTTAAAAGGAGAAATACTCAGAAATCCATCCATCCACTGACCGCTTCTTCCCTTTCGGGGGTGCTGGAGCCTATCCCAGCTACTGATGGGTGAAGGCGGGGTTCACCCTGGACAGGTCGCCAGTCTGTCTCAGGGCCTCAATCACACACATTCACTCTCACATTCACACCTAGGGATACTCGGAAATCAGTTCTGATTACATTTGTTCTCTTTAAGAAGAAAAATGACACACAGACATGATAAAAACTCTAAAATCAGGATGTTCATGGGAGGGGAACTTTAAAGAGAGAAATGTTTAGTTTATTTATCTTAAACATTGACAGCTTTTCAAACAAAGGGCAAACCTGTACATGACCTACAGGAAATGTTAAGATCGTAGATCTCAGTGAACCTGTGAAGCAAAACTGTTCATGCACGTTTTTTTACGTGCACGCTGACAGGTGGTAGTGAAGAGTCACTTAGGGTGAAGTAGGTGAGATGCAGACATGCTGTTTGGATATTTCCATTATTTCAATCTGTTCCAAAGCTGTACTCTGGGTAAGGCACCTGCTGGTGCTGTTCTAGTGAAAGCTGCACGCTCTTGTGGCCTTGTGGTAGAGTGTCCGCCCTGAGACTGGAAGGTCGTGGGTTCAAATCCCGGCCGAGTCAGACCAAAGACTCTAAAAATGGGACCCAGTGCCTCCCTGCTGGACACTCAGCACTAAGGAGTTGGACTGGGGGGTTAAACCACCAAATGGTCCCCGAAAACCGGCTGTGTCTGCAGCTCACCACTCCCCCAGGGGAGGGGTCAAATGAGGAGAGCAAATTTCGCACACCTTGGTGCGTGACAAATAGTGGGACTTTGACTTTAACTTTAACTTTGTGTGCAGCCCGACTCTTAGAATTCAGAGAATGTTGCTACAGACACACGTGATTTATGAACCTCAGAGACATGAAGCGTTTTTGCTCAGAATATGTGTGTTCCTGATCCTCAGACAGAATCCGGACTCTCTGTTCTTGTGTCCAGCAGCAGGTGTCGGCGCAGCAGCTGGCCTTCCAGCAGCAGCTCCTGCAGGTCCATCAGGTCCAGCAGCAGCACCTGCTCAGCCTGCAGAGACAAGGACTCCTCACCATCCAGCCGGGACAGACGGGACTCCCCGTGGCCTCGCTCACTCAGGGTCAGTATCTGCAGCACCGCTATCATTTCACGCGTCACTCCACTGTGAAACGGCAACTCTGGCTCTGATGAGTGTGAGCACCGAGTGATCACAAAGGTGACGGAGCTGTGAGGGGAAACAGAGGACGGTTCCAGATCCACTGCTTTAGAGTCTGATTTAGTCTGTTTTAATGTGAGCTCCAAACACAACCGTAGTTCAATGGAGGGATCACCAGTGAAGCGTGGACGACAAACAGTTTTAGGGTCTGCATGTGGTATTTAACATAAATCTATGCAATTTAGAAAGCTTCAAGTCACCAAACATCATGGAGCATTGCTAGTCTGTGGAGATTGTATTGAAAAAGCTTTAGAATATTCTTCTTTTCCTAACTTTGCTTTCCGTGACCCAGAATGTTCTTATCTTCTCAGGTGGGTTTAGCTTTAGTTTGCTGGATTAAAATAATCTAACATTTTTAGTCAAAGATCTTTGATGTTCAGTCCAGTCTTTGGATAGAACAAATCCCAGATGAAAAAGTACCGTATTTTCTGCCCTGTTAGACGTACTGTCAATGAATGAATATTTTTGAACTGATGTCATATAAAATGTGGACCAAACATCTGAAACTGAAATCTCAGATAAATCCATCAGTCAGACTTTATTAGCGTGTTCACAGTAACTCTAGAGCTTGTTTGTGACACGCTACACGTTAGCCGCATTAGCCACGTTAGCCTCGTTAGCCACGTTAGCCTCGTTAGCTACGTTAGCCACGTTAGCGAATTCACAATATCTGTAACTCCCAACATTGTTTTCAACTCATAAAAACACTGAATTCTTCTGAGTGATGTGCATCAGTACATGGAATCAATAAATAATTTCCTATGGGACATATTTTGCTCAATATTTCAAAAACTCTAAAGTTTATGAATACCAAAAGTACAAGCAGTAATGTCCTGAAGAGCTGAACGTTTGATACCAAGATTCCTGAAATCGTACATAAAGGAGCAGGAGAATCACTATAGTCTGATTGCTGACTCAGCAATCACACTATAAATATGTTGACAGACTTGTATGTCTTCAGCTTTGACATCAGAAAGAACCTGAACTGATCCAGTTATGAGCCGCTCCACATTATATACACTCTGTTGTTCTTGGAAAAAATGCTTTAAATTCAAAATAGAAAATATTATCCTGGTATTTAGTCAGGAGTGTTTTTACTGTGACTTGTGCTGTGTTGGGGGGCTGTGGGGCAGCGGTAGGGCGGTCAACTGCTGATCGGAGGATTGCGGGTTCGATTCCTGCCTTGCCAGCCCAAGTGTGGAAGTGTCCTTAGGCAGACACTGAAGCCCACATTAGTGCCAGTGTTCAGCAGTGGAGCGGCCACCCGTGTGAACGTGTCACCGTGTGAACGTGTCACCGTGTGAACGTGTCACCGTGTGAACGTGTCACCGTGTGAACGTGTTACCGTGTGAACGTGTCACCGTGTCACAGTGTGAACGTGTCACCGTGTGAACGTGTCACCGTGTGAACGTGTCACCGTGTGAACGTGTCACCGTGTCAACATGTGAACGTGTCACCGTGTGAACGTGTCACCGTGTGAACGTGTGAACGTGTCACCGTGTCACCGTGTGAACGTGTGAACGTGTGAACGTGTCACCGTGTGAACGTGTCACCGTGTGAACGTGTCACCGTGTGAACGTGTCACCGTGTCACCGTGCGAACGTGTCACCGTGTGAACGTGTCACCGTGTGAACGTGTCACCTTGTGAATGTGTCACCATGTGAACGTGTCACCGTGTCACCGTGTGAACGTGTCACCGTGTGAACGTGTCACCGTGTCACCGTGTGAACGTGTCACCGTGTGAACGTGTCACCGTGTGAACGTGTCACTGTGTCACCGTGTGAACGTGTCACCGTGTCACCGTGTGAACGTGTCACCGTGTGAACGTGTCACCGTGTCGTCGTGTGAACGTGTCACCGTGTGAACGTGTCACCGTGTCACCGTGTGAACGTGTCACCGTGTCGTCGTGTGAACGTGTCACCGTGTGAACGTGTCACCATGTCACCGTGTGAACGTGTCACCGTGTCACCGTGTCACCGTGTCACCGTGTGAACGTGTCACCGTGTCACCGTGTCACTGTGTGAACGTGTCACCGTGTGAACGTGTCACCGTGTGAACGTGTCACTGTGTTACTGTGTCACCGTGTGAACGTGTCACCGTGTCTGTGGAGACCAGAAAGAAACACGATGCAGAGCCGAATCATGCAAGAGACACGTTTAGTTCAGTTTAGCAATCAGCTGTTGTTTCTGTTTTATGACCAAATTTCTGCTTTTGTAAAATCACTGACATGAAGCCCAATAAGACAATCGTTTCTGTGGTTTGGGCTATATAAATAACATGGAATTGAACTGAAGAGCATCCTGTTGACGGTTTCATCCACTGACAGTCCACCTTCCACAAATGAACGACTGTTAGCAGGTTCTGGTTAGCAGGTTCTGGTTAACAGGTTCTGGTTAACAGGTTCTGGTTAACAGGTTCTGGTTCCTCCAGTTATGGACGTTTGCAGCTGCTTGTATTTTTATGGTTCCAGAATTCTGAGAAATCTCTCAGAAATGGAGATTGATCTACTGTCTGTGATTAACACTCAGGTATCAGACTGGTCTGGTCAGGTCTGGTCTGGTTTGGTTTGGTTTGGTGTAGTTTGGTCTGGTCTGGTTTGGTTTGGTTTTAGTCTAGTCTGGTCAGGTCTGATCTGGGTCATGTTCTGAGTTTCTCTGTCATTCACATCAGTTCCAGGTTAATCCTGATCTCCAGCTGTATTTGCTTCAGTCCATTGAAGGTTCTGGTTTCCAGCTCATGGGTTCTGGTCGGTCTGCATGTTTGTGTCTCAGCGGGTTCCGGTCAAACCTTTGGATCCTCCACTTCCTGAAGCAAAATCTCCCTCTTGTTCATAAACTGCTGGTGAATTCCTAATCGTGAAGCTGCCTGTTCTTCGATAAGAAACACGTTTTGTTTGTCCAAGAAGTTTATTTCTTTCCTGGTCCTGAAGTGTTTGTTGAAGGTGTGGTCCTCAGGGACAAAGACCTGGAGGTCACGGAGTAAAGAGCATGACAGCCGCTATTCACTGCCAGCTACAGCAAACACTTTTGAAATAACAAGATAAAAAGTGGGCGGGTCTGAGGCCGCTGAGGTAATGGGCCAACACAAACCGCATTTGTACAGTGCTGTTATTGTTCGGGGGTGAAATCACTTGTTTGCTGACAGGTGATTGTGGGCGGAGTTTGAGGCCTGCTGCTGTTGGGAGAGGCTGTGCTGACATGCAAACATTCACACTCCCTCCAGCAAACGCTTCTCGAGTGAAAGAACCATCGATTCAGAGGATTCGATCCCAGTTATTCCCTCATCCTCAGGAACGGCGTGCAGGAATCTGGTCGTCTGCTCGCTCATTTACCGCTCTGACATCACGCTCAGCTTCTCCTGGGCTGAAACATCATGTAGAATTCAGGGATCGTCCCGTCTGCTCACATTCTGGATTGCTCCATCCTTTTATGAAGTGCAGCGATCTGAAAAAGTTCTCAGACGAGGACATTCTTCCGGAAGATCCATTTGATCGGACTGTTAGCTTTCTTTTCCTTTGAGGAATTGGTGCAAAATGTAGAAAATAAACTTCTTAAATTTTAGGTTTCCTTCTTTCTGCAAGTGTTCCTCAGTGTCGACCTGTTAGCCTTGCTCTTTCACGCCGTGTCTCTGATTAGGACTCCACACTTTCTCTACATTTTCTGCTTCATACTTTGAAGCATTGACTGTATAAGAACTGGACAAAGCAAGTGTTGAGGTCCCCCATAGGAAACGCTCCACCTCCAGGCCAGAGCCTTCGCGTCACTTCCTGATACGTCTGCCGCCAAATTGCAGCTGATTGACGTCACACGCCGCCGCTCATGTAGAACGTGACTTCTGGTTTACGGGTCGAGAACTTATTTTGAAAGCTAAAAATATGTGGTTTCGTAAAACGTTTGCTGTTCCTCTTGGTAAACATCCCTATTTTTACAATTACCCCTAAAATACCCAGAAAAACAACAAATATCTCTTCTTACAACAGCTGAATTAGTTCAAACACAACGTGCAGGAATCGGCATCATAGCTGCTCCTGTCAAATGTGGCCAACAGAATTTTTCATCCGTTTTTGTTCTCGATCGCACTTAAAACACGTGAGAATAACATCAGCTAAAACAGAACCTGTTAGAATAATATCTGCTCAAATTATATTTTCAATAAAACCTCAAATATTGAAGGAATATTCAAATGTCTGTTTAGATTTGTGAACAATCTGAGACAGGAATAAAATACAGTTCAGCAGGACATTCATAAAATAAATATTGTACATTTTTCTGTTTAAATTGGTGATGTTACCTTTATTATGAATGTAAAACTGTGTTAAACACGATCAGGTGTCATCCTTGCCGTTCTAAACCAGTGAACTGGAAGTCACTGTTCGCACTTTCTAGTGACAAGGATGTTATAACCGTCCACAGCCATCAGTCTGAGCCGGTCTGACTCACGTTTTTACAGGAAGTACTGCCACCAATCATGAGTGAGCTGGTTCAGAGGCCACACCCCTCCCATTAAAAGCAGCTTGGGGGAATCTGGAGGCGGGGCCAGCGGGATCCTTTCATTACTGGTAATGGAGAAAAAATATCTTTAAAAAAGTGAGGATTGTAAAGAACATTCTTAGAATGGATCAGGAGATGTTCCGACCCATGAATGAGTATTTACTGTTTCTCTATTGAAGTCTACGCCACTTTGGTCTTTTCACCAGCGCTACTTCCTGTTTGGAACGGGAGGGGGAGGGGTTGATCAGTCCATCTTTCTACAGTCTTTAAGTTATTGATGACCTTTCTTCTTTCCACACCACTAAACTTTTCATCGGCTGTAACCCCGCGCTTACACCGCCAGCGTCACGGCTCGGTTGCGTGCGCCGTAGTCTTTTCGTAACAATAAAAGTGCGAGAGAAACTTCCACTGCAGGCGTCCACGTCCTGCGTCTGCAGACTGGCCTCTGCGAATCCTTTTCGTTTGGTTCAGATTTTGACGGACGCCGCAGTTGATCGTCATCACTTTCTGTGAAGTTGGGGCTATTCACGACTTAAACTGGAAACCACGCGAGTGAATGTTAAGTACATCCGGTTTATTTTCAAAATAAAACGAACTGAACTCGCCGGTTTCAGCGTGTCCTAAACATTACGTAGTTTTCGGGTTACTGTGTTGCAGCACAGCGTTGTCAGTCATAACCATGGAAACGAGAAGCTGATCATAGAGATCCAGCACTACTCTGTCTGGGCTGAGCTTTCACAGGCTGTGGCTGGAGCAGCAGGCGGTGTAAGCCTTCGGCTGTAGCTAGTCCACTCCCGCGACGCATCGGAGCCGTGACGCTAGCGGTGTAAGCCCGGGGTTATGCTCTGCTAGCAGTTAGCCTAGCGTGTGCAGAGTTTCTGTCCCGCTCATTATCGGGTTTGACTTTATCAGCTGAGCAGGATTGAGAAGCATTTTAGGAAACGTAGAAGTTAGAATGACTTTTGGAAATGTTACTGTTAATGTAAACAAGAAGTTTTTACTAATAGACGTTAAGAAGATAAAAACATCGTTCTTCTCCCAATCACAGCTTACTGCTCAGGAGTCACATCACACTAGTGCTTAGCTGCTTTCTCCATGGAAACAGATTAAGACACATTTAAATAATCTTTTAAAAGTCACTGAACTGGCTAACAACCTTGTCTGAAGTAACCTCCTTCCTTTCCTGGCACACAGCGTGTTTGTAGCCCAGTTTTGTTGCGGACTTTGAGCTTGGACAGACCCCTCCTGGTCTTAGAAGTGCTCAGTGACCTGCTCTGATCTGTTCGTGGAGGATGTCACTCTCATAAATATAAATGTGATTGGGCCCCCCTGTCTTTTTGACCTGATTAGCGAGTTGACCTGCTCAGGTGTGTGTTCTCCTTTCCAATCTGCCGCGTGGTGCAGGTGTGGAGTGGATCCTCAGTCCCTTCAGCGTACATCATTTCAGCGTCTGAGGCGGCCGCTGGGACGGAGACCAGAAGAATGAAAGTGCTCACAGAACAGCGTCGGGGAGAGGGGCGGCGCTGCCTGACCTGTCAGTGATGGATACGCTCCGCAGTGGGCCGCTGGTAATAGTTCCCGGCGCTTTCGGACAGGACATATTTCAGGCCTGAGGGGCGCACGTGGGCGAGCCGGTGATTACGGAAACATAAACAGGGGTGCAGCAGAGGTCCTGCTCCGCTGGAACAATAAACTAATAGCAATGTCACTGTCCTCCCATGGTACCGGCTCTGTGTGTGAGGCGGAACAGCGTGCTTTAAAGATCTCGCCGCTCGGAGGTCATTTTTTACCTGAAAGATGATGGCCTGCAACTGATGTCATTATGAGCCTTAAATCAACTCTCTGCTTACTTGAACATGGTCACCTGGGAACCCGGGACAAGGACGGAAAAGGTTGAAGAGTTGGCCTGTCTGTGAGCCGCAGCTACCTGCAGAGGTACAATCGAGTTGGGAGGCTGGTCATCAATCAAGTGTCCCAACAACATACATTTTTTAAAGTGCTTGTCTGTATTTCCCAGTTGTAATGAGTCGAATAGTTGTGTTGAAAAATGGGAAGCGGGAGGATAAACCAATCTGGCATGTAAAGAAAGTCCCGAAAAAGGAGGAATGTCATCATGTCCGGAGTAATCAGATGGACAGAATCCCAATGCAGTTTGCTGGAGACAAAATAAAAAGTCAGCCAGACATTTGTGTAATCCCATTTCACCGTCAGTTATGAGGAACCATGAGGAGGAGGTGTGGCTCCACGGGTCACGGTGAGGAGAACAAAGAGCCATAACATCTAGAGGGGGACACACTCCGTTAGCTCTCTCATCACAGCAGCATTGTTTCATCTCAGCAAACAGTGGGCTGGGGTCACCGGGGCTGCTGGGTAATTGAGCCATGAAGGCAGCCCTGTCCAGCAAACCAGCTAAAAATAGCTCTGACAAAAAAAATCTCCCTGTCACGGGCACGAGGCGGCGGGAAGGATAGTTCCCGCTGTCGGAGCATCAGCATGACCTTCTTCCTCTAAAGAAAACTTTCACTTCTGTCCAGAGCAAACACGGCAGCACGGAGACACGGCCGATATCAGGAACGTTTAGCTGGTCATCAATGTTTCATTCAATTAGAGCTCATCGGACTCTGAACACGGATGGAGATGAAACATTAGCATGAGCAGAACGTGGAAGGGTTATTGATTTGTCCTGCAATCATTTCCTGCTCTTTGATATGCAAACGATCTGCTGTGAAATGATCGTCATCGTCTCGGGAGTCCTCTGCCTCATTAGGCTGATCTTCTCATTATCAGCATAATTAAAACCTTTAGGAGCTTATCAGACTAAATATTTGCTGATCGTATTAGGATCTTCACCTCACAGTTATTTTCCACAACAGGCATAAATTAAGATGAAGCTTTTGCAGACAAACTCTTCCAATCTGGAGCTGAAAGGAGAAAGCAGACAACGTGCACTCCTTCTCATGCACGTGCACTTCTCAGATCCTCAGTTCTGCAGATGCAGACGGATGTGTTGGTGCACGTCCACCAGCACGTCCTCCTCTGTCACGTAGCAGTTTGAAGAGCTGCACACACATCAGGACTTCCTACAGAGTCCTGATGTCACAGCTGGACACCATGATCTGGACACCATTATCTGGACACCATGATCTGGACACCATGATCTGGACACCATGATCTGGACACCATGATCTGGACACCATCATCTGGACACCATCATCTGGACACCATGATCTGGACACCATGATCTGGACACCATCATCTGGACACCATGATCTGGACACCATGATCTGGACACCATCATCTGGACACCATGATCTGGACACCATCATCTGGACACCATCATCTGGACACCATGATCTGGACACCATCATCTGGACACCATCATCTGGACACCATGATCTGGACACCATGATCTGGACTTTTGTGTTGTGGTTCTGAACGCCGGACATGACGTCAGCAGCGACACACTTCTATATGTACTGAGGGAGCAAAAATGAAATGAGATCCTACTGTTCCACTGATGAGGATTTATTTTCTAAAGAGAAACAACAACACAAAGTTCTGCAGAATCACATTAAACAAAACTCTATTGACAACTTATGAGAATCGAACGATTTAAGCAGTTCTCCTGTTTTAACGGATGAATGTCAAACACGATCTGAAGTGAACCAATTGAAAATATTTACTTTAGTCCAAATAAATGGGATATTGTTGCTTCTTTAGACGTCACCGGATTCACAAATTGAAAATTGAATCAGTACGAACATTTCATTCTGTGTATTTACAGTATGACTGCTGTGTTGTGATGATGAAAATGTTGATAGTTTATTAAAAAATTATATTTAAACACGTTTTTTGTTTGACTGCAGTGCATTGTGGTCTATATTTGCTAGAGTAGTGGGCATCAATTCATGATAGTTTTTCACAAAGACTTCTGGGAAATTTCTAGTGCACTGGATTGTGGTAGATTTGTACAGTGGGAGGGGGGGGCTGCATACTGACATGTGGACCGATGACTGAAGACTGGAATGAGTCAAAGTGGAAATGGACATGGGGGGGTAACAGTCTCAGAGCTGCAGGAACATTCCTGTTTCCCCGGACATGGAGACCTTCACAGGCTTGACTTCATCAGGCCTGAACAGGACCGGTTCTGGAGTGGTCGGGCTGGCGTCCTCTCACTGTCAGCCGTCATTGATCACTACAAACCAATTCCCTCCAAACCTGAACATCTGCTGGACCGTCATTATGACCATTCTCTGACTGAGAGGTCATCTGCTGAATCAGGAACTGGACCGTGTTGGTGTCGAGGTCGTGTTTCTGCGACCTTTGTTGATGTGACCTTTGACCTTCACACCTCCAAAGTCTTCCAAAGTTCTGTAGGACGTTCGGTGGAGGTCAGACTGTTGAATGAGGTTTCAGTCTTCTCCATCACTGCAGAGCTTTGGGGGGGGGCTCTAACACTGCTGTTGTTTTTCATTGATTTCTGATTTCTTTCTTTGTTGTTTACTCTGAAGAGTGTTTTTATTTACCAACAGTCTTCAGTTCACAGCTAAACGGTGGGGGGGGGGGGCCTCTGTGCATTACCCTGGAGTTGAACATTTGCTAATTAATCCTTGACTTTGTTTAGAGATTTAATTAACCAACAGAGCGCGCTGCGTCAGCTGCTAATTGATGGAATGATCCGTCTGCTCGTCTCAGGCATGATTCCAGCCGAGCTGCAGCAGCTGTGGAAGGAGGTGACAAACGCTCACGTGAAGGAGGAGCACAACAGCACCAACGGACACCGCGGCCTGGACCTGTCCTCGCCGGCACCGCCGAAAAACCCGCTCCTCAACCAGCATGGGTCCACCAACGGCCAGTACATGAGTCACAAGAGAGAGGGGTGAGTTTACGGTCAGGTCAGGACATGTTTGAAGTCCTTTCCATTTAGCTCGTTAGTGTTATAGAAAATACATCGAAACAACTCAAGGACTTAAAGAAATCTGCTTTCCTCAAAGCAGTAATGACAGATTTCTCTGACATTTCCACTGATCTAGCAGAGCCTTCATCAATCAAACAAAACTACTTTCCGTCGATCCTCCTTTTCCCTCAACCTGCTGCTTCCTAGCAGGTTGAGAGGTTGCTGGAGCTCATCCCAGCTGATTCTAGGTCAAAGTTTTCCTGTCCATCATTGGATTAGATTAGACCAGAGGTCTTCAACCTGCAGCTCCAGACCCACATGTGGATCTCCTATCTCTCCATGGTGGATCCTCAACCAAACATGAATCAGTCATGGAGACCTCTGACCAGCATGTCGACCGTCAGAGTCAGCAGGTCCTCCTAAAGAAGACAAACAACAAAACCCCAAACTAAAATAACTAAACCCAGCAGTAGAAGACTGCTGAGGACAAAGGGGAGAAAAAGAACAAAAATAAATTAATAAAATAAAAATAAAATAGCATTTTTTAAAGTAAGGATTATTGAATTAGCATTTATTTAGTTTAGATTATCCAAATGTATAAATGGATGTCTGAGGTTCACACAGATGATAAACTGCAAAGTTTATGCAAAGCAAAACTTCAGTAAAAGTTTGATGTTTTATGAGTTAAAAGCACAGATTATCTTATGCTGAACAACACTGTTACTAGCTGTTCTGAGCTGCACTGACATGATCCTGTTTGGCTCAGAGCAGCTTTTATTTTGAAAATAAGTTATGTGAGCTTCTGTCAAACATAAAAAAATAAAACTAAAGAAATCACATTTTGAGAGATGCTAGTTTCTTTTATATTTTTGCTTTTGTTCATGACAAAAAATAGACATAATTCATATTTATTATTAAAAAGAGAAAGGTCATGAATCCAAATCCTAATTTCTTAAAGACTAAAGTAAGACTTTAAGGCTCCTTCTAGGATTTCATCAGTAGTAAACAAGCCCAAACGGCTCTTCCACTGTTACAGGTTGCTAATCCCTGGATTAGATTAAAATGGTTTATTTCAAGCAAACAAGAAAAAAAAGATTCATGTGAAATAAGATCATTTATCAGAAGTTTACATCCGAAACACACGTCAAACTAGACATTAAGACATAGATTGTGTGAAGGGGATTGGGAGGAAGTGAACTTATATAACCCCCCCCCCCGACTCGACCACTCCATCCCTTTACATTTCTTGTTTCATCATCATCTGGTTTCATCTGTTCGGACTGTAAAATACTGAATCAGCATTTTCCCTCATTTGCATTTGAACCAAAGCTGACGTTATGACCAACGGCAACAGAAGACGTCGCTTTTGGCTGCTGATATGATTCAGTCGATAAATCGAATCCAATCGGATCTGATTCTCGGGCCTAACATGGATCAGTAAGAAGGATGAGACTCAGGTTTTAAATGGGCTGGATGGAGCCTGTATGTGAACACACATTAATGAAGTTTGAGTTGACGCTGGTCCTCTTGTCATCCAACAGAAACAGCCGGACGGTTGTGTTTTCCCGCCCAGCTCCAGATTGGTTTACAGAAGGCCTTAAGTAGCGTGTAGTTAGTTTCAAGTGTCATATAAAATCTGCCCAGGCACGACGACGCCTGCAACTAAAACCTTAAGTGCATCCACAGGAATCACTCCTCGGCTCTGCACTTCCGTCTTAAGGAAGGAGGAGAAATTTAATCACTGCACTTGACACACCAAAGATGAGGCCGTCTTCTGGCTTTTAGTTTGCTTAAAAACACTTGGCAGGGCGGGTTGGGATTCTGTTTGTCAGGATAACGTTCCTGATATGAGTCATCAGTCAGTCAGAGGTCGCAGGTTCCTGATAACAGAGATCAGAGATGAAGACGTGAACCAGCTCCTCGTCTTTCTGGGAGTTTTCTCTTCAAAATACATGAACCCAGTTTGGAACTGTTACTATGGAAACGTCTTTAGTTATAGTTACTCATGACTTAATCCAAGAAGTACTTTGGTCAGAAGTTAAATACTCTTTAACAAAAGTAATCAGTTACCTGAAAAAGCATCACTTGATAAAACGTATTGCATCAATACTGTGATTTTTCTCATCAGAAAAGAATCAAATATACATGTTCTTGTATTTAACCTTCAATGTTTATTATCGTGACACAAAGAATGGAAGGCGGAGCCTCGGAGATCGAGGTGTCTTACCTCCAGGTCGGGAAAAAACTCACAAAAGGACAAATATTTCATAAACATTTAGTTCTTTTGTGTTCCAAAGCGAATATATGATCATATTTATGGATATAGTTTAGTCTGAAGGGCTTAAGAAAATCATAACATAGACCCTTAATGTGACTACTGTGGCCGTAAAGTTTCTTCAAATAATGAATCGAAATACGTCGTATTCAACAGTCAGTAACAATAACGTCGTTGTAATAAAGACACAGTAAATAGATGAACCCCATCCTTACATCCTTAGTTTTACCTTCAGCAGTTCATACATTTCTCTGTTCAAACCCAAGAGAATCGGTCGTCTCGTCTTCTGTTTGTTAGCTCTATCAACACAGGTCTTCATGTGAATTCATAATTGAATTTCAAAAATCTGTCTTAGGAAAATGGCAGCTAACCACATTCATGAACGCTTGACTGCCTCCCATGTGATTATGTGATTATCCCATAATGAACAGTGTAAACTCTTAAACATTCATTACAACAGAGACCTGACGCCATGGAGACACGCATGCTAATGAGCTGGTTTTATTTCATGTACTCTGTTTTCTAAAACATTAGATGTTCTTCACAACGACTTGAAGGAAACTCCTGGTGATGCATGAGCTGAACATAAACACACTGATGGATTTGAGGTTTGTCCTCATGAGACCAGCCCTGCAGTTTGTGTTTCCTCCCCTCCAGATGCACAGGTGCTGCTAATGTAGGCCGGTCCCCCAGGCTCTGGTACCAGAAGGTGCTGTCCTCCACAGCGCCTCCTGTCCTCTGCAGACTGTCCCTCCAAACAGAGCTGTGCTCTCAGCTAGTTTACCTCCACGCTCCGCCATATGGAGGTGTTGTTAGGGATCTTCTCGGTACCTGGGTTTACCGATCCAGACACTCCCCACAGATGCCTTCCTGTCAGTCCACCAAAAAGGGGTCAGGGGGCGAGCTGAAATGAAGTGGGGTGTTTATGGTTAGTGTGAATTCAGGGGGTCCACGCTGGGGTGCAGATTTAGGCTGTGGGACAAACATGACACAGCAGGACCTCTGAACCCTCCCGCCTTCCTGATCAAAGCCGATCGCCGCATGGCTCAGAGACACAACGTAATTACATATTGATTTGATTGGTCCTCAGAAAGCAGAGATCACAGAGGAGACCAGAGCTCTCAAACCTGCTGCAGGTCAGAATTCTTCCAGGAAGAAACCAGACAGTCGGCAGAGAGGCTTCAGACTACGAGACCATCACCATCTGTCGCAGGGGTACCCAAACTCTACGTGGGATCCCGGTCCGCGGGCCAAATACAATATTTATGTTGTGCATGTCATGAAATAAAAGAAGAAAATAAAGAAAGTGGTTTCATTTGTGTAATTTGATTCGGTACTTGTTGAGGAAAGGCACATTAGAAGAACAAAAGTAAGCCGTAGATCATGCATGATCTATGACCGAGTTTCCACTGAGCGGTCCGGTCCGGTAAGGAGTGGACGGGGCGGTCCAGTTCATCCTGAGCGGTTTGTTTGCACGGCTAGCGTGTCATAGCGTCGTTGCAGTGACTAGTGAAGCAGCAGCAGGTCGTCCAGCAGGTCGTCTGTCTTTACTGTCCGTCATCTAAAACAGGAACTTCATGTTCGAAGGAAGAATTCTGCCGTAAAGAAGAAAACAGTCGCTAGCTTAGCGCTATACTGGAACTTTCTAACGTTATCATCACTTTCTGCCAACCAGCGGGTGGAGACAGAGGCTCCGCCCCAACCGTCACGTTCTATTTGTCTATAGACTTACAACAGATGGGAGATGGGTCGGAACTGATTAATGGATCCATTTGACCATGGAAACGCTCAGAACACCGGACTGAACCGGACCGGACCGCTCAGTGGACCCGAGGGTTTTGAGTCCATGTCCCTCATGAAGGAAAAGGCTTTGATTGGTTTTCCCTCATCAAACGTTTCAGATCGGTGCAGGACGAGTGCTCTCCCAGCAGCCACCCTCTGTACGGCCACGGCGTCTGCAAATGGCCGGGATGTGAGGCCGTTTTTGAAGATTTCCAGTCATTCCTCAAGTAAGTGCTTCTACATTAAGCCCATTTGACTGCTGGTCCGTCCTCTTCCGGGTCAGGTACGCCCTCCGGAGAACCTCTGCAGGGGCAGCTGGTTGTTGATCCTGAGCGGGGCCGGCCCTCTCTGCTGGGGTCTACTTTTGATAACTGCACCGGCGTTTACCTCCTGTCGCCATGGTAACAGAGGTCATTTGGCGGTTGTGAATACAGGTCAGACCTTGTGGGGGGCGGGGCCTGGTCAGCGGCCTCTTCTGCATGTTGAATTTTTTTTGCGGTCCACAGAATAGACCGTCCTCTTCTGGTGACTCCTGTGCCATGGCGTCTGACTCTCTGGTTTGGCGTGATCGTTGTTTTCAACCGTTTGCCCACTTTAGTCAAAGCCAGGTTGACTAATCAACTGTGTGTGCAGTGCACTGTGGGTAATCCATCACGTAAAAGCGCTCTGGTTACAGATAGGATGAAGAGATGTTTGTAGTGGCAGGAGATCAATGGCTGACTGTCAGGCCAGATTAGTTACCTTCTAAACAAGATATGACACCGTTCCATTATCCTGAGCTCGTGTGAAGCCGCCGCCTTGTTTTAATAAGACAGGCGGGAAAAACTGCCTCCTGAGCAGAGAAAACGTTCACCAGTAAAATGAGGATGAGTTGATTAGAATGAGCTTTAACCGCTGACCTCACGGATCCTCGTCCTGCCACAGGAGTGATTCAGAAACACAGTCGCCCTTTTCCATCTGCCCCGGTGGGTTCTGCTCTGATGTTGCCTCAGCCTTTGTTTATGGAGGGAGAGCGTCCCGCTCGGCTCTCTGAGGGCTCTCAGCCGTGTTTTTACAAGTGTTTTTATCATGGCAACATCTTGTTTACTTTGGTCGTCTCTTCCAGCGCTGGAACAGGTTAAGAAAACAATCGGAGAGCCTCACAATGCTGGCTTTGTCTCACAGCAGGAGAGGGAGGGGCGGGCGGGCGGCGAGGTGTTAACTCTCCAACGCTTAAGCGCTTCCACATGAAACCTCCAGAAACAATCACAGTAAAAACAGGGAATCTGCTGTGGTTAGAGGAGCGGCGAGTAAATCCAGCGGAGGTGTGTCTGCAGAACACGCCGTTCTGTCAGGAGGACGGTGAGCTGAGCTGGAATGTCAAACACATTCGTGCTCCCGAGCCAACAGCAACAACTCCCCCGAACTGAAGTGTTAGTTTAAACCCAGTGTTTATTTGGGCTTTCAAAGAAAACAGGACACGCCTCCACGCCGTCTCAACAAACGCAAGACACCAAACCCGTTCCTGTCTTCAGGTTCAGCGCCCAGCGGGGGGGTCCATACCGGGCCTGTGCGGGTCAGACCCGGCTCATGAGTCCAGTCAGAGGTCAGGTCCAGGGAAACTCAGCAGCGCCCTCTAGTGCCGCTCTGACGTCATGTCACTGAAACACAAAAGATCCGAGGAGATTTCCAATCTGAACTTTCTTCATAATTTAGTTTCAAATCTGCTTTTAGAATGACTCCCCTCTAAATGTGAGAATCCAGCTGGAAGTGTTCCCTTCCTGAGTGTAACGGAGGACAAACCCTGTGAGTCCAGCCGACTCTGAGATTCGGATTTATCGTTGACGTCATTCTGTAATCAGAGTCTTCATCTGCGGAGTGACACATGCTGGTACTCTGTCAGCTCCTCATCCTCGGCTCCATGTCCACCCTCCTCTCAGAGCCCTTTGAATATTTCATCTCCTGGTAATCATACGCTGTGTGTCGTTATGAGGAAGAAGGTGAAATGTAAGAAAAGAGGAAAACGAGCAGCACTGACAGTAAAAATACTGGACTTCTGGAGCCATGAGGCCCCCATTGGAAATGCATTACCTTCTCTCCTCGTGAAAGGAGGCCGCCGCTTTCACCGTCACTTCCTGAAGCGGATACCGGCATTTTGAAACGTCTGCAACCCATCTTCAGCGATTGGTCTGAGTCATAGCCGAGTCATGGAATCTACAGGAAGTTCTGTCGGCAATCTGGAGTGAGTTTATTGCAACCGTCCGCCTCTTTCCACGCCTCGACCACGAGACCGCGGATGTAAACAGCTTCTACTTTAATAACGTCGGAGAATTGTACAAGTCATTGTTGAAGTTTGAGGGAGAACCATTCCAACATTTGATTCTGTCAGCGGTCCTTTGGGATTTACTTACATTTATTCATTTTTGTCGAGATAAAAGGAGCATTTGGGTGACGCCGCTGGAGAACGCCCCCCCCCCACCCCCCTCGCGCCGCCACAGCAGCAGCTCGTCTCTTCTCATGCGCGGCCAGGTTACAGTCTGATCAGATGCACGTGAGAAGCGCGTTCAGCGGTATTTAAAATAAATAACCATCCTAACAAGTGAACAGCTGGATCTTTTTTCTGTTTAAAACACGACCAGGTCCTTTCAAGTTTGTCTCGCGCTCCTCAGATGGCTGCGTCTAATTCAGGCTGAAGCTGGAAAAGTGAAGAAGATGAAACTTTGGTTGGTGATTTTATGGAGGAGCTGTACCATTCCGTATGATACACAACTTATAATTTATAAGCTACAATCAAATTATTGATTGATTATTGTCTGTTCCTGGAAGGGGCTGTTCCTCCACCTTGGTACGTATGAAGGTGGAGGAACAGCCCTTCTCATGGTTTGGGAGGGGCTGGTGCTCAGAGAGCTGAGCTCTGCAGCTCCAGACTTACATGTAACTCTTTTAGGAAAGCAAAATAAAAACACGTTTCTAAAGGTTAACTATAACGTAAGAAGTGAGAAAGTAGTAAAAGTAAACTTGAACTCATTTACAAGGACAGTGAGTATCACAAGCTGAAATACAACATTTTGACACTTTTTTGTGCCTCCTGTCTAACAGAAAATCAATGGACATCAATAAACACAACCAGCATTAAGGTGGACCGGATTATTGAGCAGATTTTCTCTTTTTTAAAAGGAAGGAATTTTAAGTGAGTTCAAAAATGAAACTGTAGAATGGGTGATCTCAGATTTACATTTCTGGCACAGATGCACCAACAACAGTAAAATTAATGATGTTATTTCATCACTGTTGACATTCCACCACGACTACGTTCGCTGCATTAAGATCTTAAGGTGATCATTGATCATAAGTGACAGGGTGTCTTTTATTTTGAAAGAAAAAGCTGTTTCTTTGAATGTTTGTGTCTTCTTCATGCCGATCTTTAAAGGGTGAAGGAAGACTTTGTCTCCTCAGTGACAAATGAACCTGAATGCTTCTGTTGACGGTGGCAGACCTCTGATCTGGAGGAACGCTCAGAGATGTGATCCAAATGCCGCTTTGGGGGGAGGGGTTTGTATGCACTAACATTATTAAACACTAAAAAGTCGATTTTGTGTGATAGACTCTTCAAAAACTTGAATCAAACATCCAGGAAAGCAGCTTTCTGTTCCAGAAATGACCGATTCACCGTTAGGCTGAAGGTGCTGCAGCAGAACAGAAAAGTTCCTTTTCTAAATGCAGATTTCTGTGTTAACACACAGCTGTGACGGCGGCAGCATCATGAATCCGTCTGAGTGTTGGTCTGCGGTAAAGCGTGAGACATGCTGGGTGACAGTGACCTACATGGTCACCACAGATGTGATATAATTTATGATATATTTAATATATGGGGTCCATTAGCGAGCATAATGAAGTAGTGGAATGGGAGGGGATTTGTGAAGTCGGTTCAAGCGTCTTGCTCAGATTATGATTAAATGATTAATGAAACGCCGCAGCATTTTCAACAGCAGCTGATAAAATTCCTCCAATCATATTTCCTTCACTCATGAATCTTATCTCCATTATTTTATATAAATCATAGAAAAGAAAGCGTCTTCTGTTTAGTGAGCTACTTATTTAGATTAGTTATGGGATGGAGCGTCTTCTTGGAATAAAAGGAGAAATGCTGATAATTACAGCAATAATTCAGGTTAGTGACAGATCCCTTCTCCTTGTCTGCGTGTCCTCTGGACTCCAGGACGTCTGAACTCACAGCGATTCTGGTTCTGGGGGCAGACGCAGCTCATCAGACCTGTTATGGTTCCTCCTGTCCTCTCAGATCTTCAGGACGTCTGGCTTTGTCTTCCAGGCACCTGAACCACGAGCACGCGCTGGACGACAGGAGCACGGCGCAGTGCCGAGTGCAGATGCAGGTGGTGCAGCAGCTGGAGTTGCAGGTATTGTCCATGCAGTTGTTTTGGTCTACGTAGTTTCAGCCCCCCCCCGTCTGCATGGGGGGCAGAGGGAGAATCTGCTGCATTTGTCATTAAAGAAGTGTTATATATGCACGGCCGCATCAGGAGATCTATGCAGAGCCCGGGGCTCAGCGGCAGGAGATAATTACAGTCTGAATTTTACTGGCTTTTAAGGTTATTTATGGCTTTTAATTGTTTGGCGCCAACAATAAAACACTTGTAAATGATTGGACAGAACAGACGCCGTTTGGAAAAAGTCCAGCATGGAAAACCTCCGAGTCTTTATTTAAAAATGCAAACGCAGACATGACAATGAGTTCAGACACAAGGTTATTATGATTCATGATGAGACAGATTTATCCAATATTCTAACGTCTGCAACACAGCAGCACAAATACAAAAAGACACTTTGGGGATTTTCAACTTCAGCCTTTGGAAATGAGATTTTCCTGTTTCTGGAATCCGTCTGAGTTCTATGGAGATAAACCGCAGCCAATATTGTTAGAAACTCAAATAAAGCAAATTTTAAAAATGATTTGTTTTAAGTACAATTAAAATATTAATGCAACTGAGAGTCAGCAAAAGTTTACTTTTCAGACTCCAACTCACGTTTACAGCAGCAGAAAAAGTTCAAGTGCAAACGCTCGAACCATCAGGAGATGACGGCAGCGTCCTTATTTTATACAAGCATACGGACGTTTTTGACGCCTGGCGCTTTGAACGGGCCAGAACGGCGTTTTGGACGGGCACTTTATACGCCATAAAACTGGCCTATGGACAACTTCAGACTCTGATAGTTCAGACTACTCAGACGTTTTCTGACTGTAATTCCCACAGTTCTCAGAGTCAGTGAACGCACCACGACTGAAGTTACCACCCTCATCGATTGTGATTGGTCCTTCGTGTTAGCCCCGCCCCAAAGCGCCACAATGGGGCCAAAAAATGTGAAACTGAAATTTTCAGATTCAAAATGAAAAAAAAGATTCTAAACTGAAAAAAGTTTTGAAATTGAAATTTTGAGTTTTGAAACTTGAAAATCAAAAGATTTGAAGCTGAAAATAATGACGTTTTTTTAGAAGAGGAAAAAGTTTTGAACATTTTTTTTTTTTTTAGCAAAAACCCCAATATATTTTTTAAATGTGCTTTATGGATGTAAATAATATTTACATCCATAAATCCCCGATTTAGCTCCATTGAGTTGGTGTTAACCCAGAGGAGTTCACAGGATTATCAGCGTTCTGCTTCATAAACGATGGAGTTCTTCTTTCAATCAGATAGAAAATCAGTTCTTCTTTTAACTCCTATTACAACATATTCACTCGTTAAAATACACCCTGTTGACAGTTTATTCATCCATATTCACAATCAGTAATCTGATTTGAAGAACAGTTTATTGTCATTATTCTGTTACCAGAGAATGAAAATCCACATCTTGTTTGACTGTAATCCCTGATTTTCTTTCGTCTTTTGCAGCTGGCTAAAGATAAAGAGCGTCTGCAGGCGATGATGACACACCTCCACGTCAAGTCCACGGAGCCCAAAGCCCCCCCCCAGCCGGTGAGCAGCACCCCCATCACGCACACGTTGATCCCTCTTCCGTCTTCTCACTTGTTTGCTAAACACAAACAGCTGTTCTGCTGAGGGAGACGGTAAATACAGATTGGAGAGGCGTCTTCTACATCCAGGATTCCATTTGCTGCCGTGATGAATCGCCGTCCTGCGTCTGACGCACACGAGCAACAGCAGGAACATGCAGGAACCAATTAGGACTAAATCAGAGTAGAGATGACTTGTATTTTCAGAAGGAAAATCTTAGTTTTCTCAGTATTTTCACCCATGTTTTTCCTCCTTAATAACCTCACTGCTCTGTGTGAATTCCTATTATTATTTATGAGGACATATAAAGACGGTTTAGAGTCCCCCTGCGTCATCTCTTCGTCTGTTTTCAGTCCCAGTCTTCTGTAAACTAGCATGATGACATTTTTAGGCAAAATCGTTGTTTTTTTTAATTGTATCGTCTTCTGGGACCTAAAGTTGGGCAGGAGTTCATCACAGACTCGCCTCTGGGTTGTGGGCGGGGCCTTTGGTGCAGTGTAAGCCTCCACCTATTTCCCAGGATCCATCTCTCTCTCCCACCAGCTTACAGCCCCTCACAACTCCAAGCTCACTTTAGCCGTCCAGTTCTGATCCAGATTCCAGCTCAGACCTGGAAAACAAAGACGATCATGGATCTGTTTGACTGACAGAGGATGCATCAGAGGGGGGCGGAGCAGGGAGACTTTGGCCCCGCCCATCGCGACTGAGAAGTTTTTCCCAACTGCCACAAACGATGACTTAATAGTCGATTATTCACTGATAAATGTTTCCAATTAGTCGACTAATCGGGTCATCTGTAAAACCTTTAAACCGTCATCAGCTTTAAACTAACCACAATTAAGACGATAGTTTCTTAAATATTTTTAAAACCTGCATTTTTTTGGTGCTGAACTCTCACAACTTTGTTCAACTTTACGACACTCCGACTCCATACAATATAAAGTAACGACTCATCGACTCTTATAAAGTGGATTAGTGGTTGATCAGTCGTGGCAGCTCTATTCCTCAGATCCTGATCCACAGTTTGAATAAAGAAATACTCTGAAAGTTTCTACAATTCTTTTATAAATGTCTTCCATCGTGGGAAAATGCTGTAAGAACATATTAAAAACACCAAAAACATCCTTTAATTCAAGTGGATGTTTAAATGTTTAAACAAATGTTACTAAAATAAACAGAAGTGTTGAAGCTCCTGATACGGATTAACCAGGAAAAGAATCCTTCTTATTATTTGTTATAATTATTAAACTATCTTCCATTGAAGATCGACTTGAGTCTGGATCTGTAGAATCGTCCTGCGTTAGCTCTGACATCGGACAGTGACCTGAGGAAAACAATCCTAAAACTGAAAAAGCGTTTGCAGATTCTAGTGCTGATTTCTCTACAGCCTTGTTCTTTGCTGCGTGACGTTTGCCTGCTGCAGGTTAGAAATGTTTGTAGTTGTTGACCGTTGTAGACCAGGAGTCCGCTGATCCACAGCAGGACTCGGTCCTGTGGATGAGCTCTGGTACAGCAGTGCCAGTCTCACACTGTGTGTCGATGAGAACCGCGGCGTTTGTGTTGTAAAGAGGCGGGCTGTCAGGTGGGACGGGGTCTGCTGCCCCAGGCCGGTGAGGACCGGCCGCGTTACGGCGCCGCACTACGGCGCCGCGCTCGTTCCTTCATCCATCATCTCTGGAGAAACTCTGTTCTCCATCCGAGTACGGAGCGGCTCGGATCCTCTCCGGTGTTTGTGGATCAGAACAAACAGAACGTCTGGCTGTTCCAGTGTTTGTTTGTTTGTTGATGTAAAATGTATTTTCATTCATGGTTGATTGTAACTGAGGCGACGCTCCGCGGTCTGTGGGACGTTCCTTGGGAGGGGGAGGGGCGGCGAAAGCAAAATGTTCCGCATTAGCGATGCATGTTTTAGTGTGTGTGTGTGTGACTGTGACTGTGTGTGTGTGTGTGTGTGTGGGGGTGTGTGTGTTTGTATTTGTGGGTGTGTTTGTGTTTGTGGGGGTGTCTGTCTGCACGCCGTGTCACTGAGCATTCTTATCAGAAATCTGACCTTTTTCGTCGTCCATAATTAAGGGGGTCTTATTGTTTATTTTTTTTGCTCTTTGCCGAGTCAAAGTCAGTATAATTAGATCACCAATTACCATTTAATTAATTTCAGTCTGAAGTCTCATTTTGTCCACAAACTGGAGCGAGCCCAAACGCTGAGCGAACAAAGGCGAGGCTATTACCAGCCTGTCTGGCCTATTGTGTGTGTTTATGGTCCGGGAATATGGATGAAACCCCAAACAAAGCCGCTAATCCACAGCCGGAGGAGTGGGCCTGCAGCCTCGCTCTGGTGATAGGATTGTGTCAGAAACACCAGTTTGTTCTGAGGAACCACGATGTGGACCGGCTGGATCTAAACTGTTTTCAAACCATATTTACTAAATGAATCCCAGCACCTATAGTATGTGTTTACGGACATAAAATATACAAGTTTGTGCATTTGTAAAAATCTTTAAATTTTGGAAAGTCTGAACTTATATTTCTGAAATCTGTGTTTTAGTCGAGTTTATTCCGTCAAAACGATGATGGATCATCTGACGAATGAACACGACCAAGGTTGTTTTTTAGGGGTTACGTCTATAAAAATCACACTTCAAATCACACAATTGGACAAACAAGAAATGAACAAACCTTATGTTTACATTACAGAAACGAGCAATGAGGAGTAACTACTGGGACATCTACACCACAGTTTATAAAGATGAAAATATTCCCATTTAAAGACTTAGTGGATCATTCCGTGTTTAGAGCACTTCTCCAAAGTCTGCCACACAACGTTGAACAAAAGTCTGAAAAAGAAGAACAATTACTATGGGATCAAATCAGGATCCGCTTAGAGTGAACAAGAAACAGATTGAAAGAGTTCAATTCCAGCCAAAAAGGACACGAGGATTTCAAAACCAACAAATTCAGAACAAAAACGGTTTCAGGTCAGAGTATCAGATAATGGAAAAATCTTTAAACAAATCCTTGAAAGTTCAACTATTACATTAAAAAACAAAAGCTCAGACAAAATGAGTTAGAAGGTCGTTGGGAAGGGTTAAATTAAAAAGAAAGTGAGGTGTTGGGTTTGTTTTCTGTTGTTGTTTTATTTTTGTTGCTTTTGTCGGCCAGTCGACATATTTATGTTACAACACAAACAGACAGATTTGGTTAGAGACCTCGGCTGATTTAATTACATTCTTTCCGTCCCGTTTCATTTTCTCCCAGAGTATTCGAACCGTTGAGGTATTTCTCCATCACTGGTGGTGCTGCGTTTAGCCGTCATCAATTTACAAACTGACCCTTTTTGGTAAATTAGCAATTAGACCAACTTAGCAGGAATATGGATGTGTCATTGGCTAATAGCTGGAGCAGGGCTCAGGCAAACATTCTGCACCTGACTGCTGCTGTAATATGAAAGCGGAGTCCTCCTGTTCCTCTCTGCTCATTCTCTGGGTTTACTTTGTCATTTTTGTCTTAAATCTCTCATTTTACAAACTCACTCCACACATTCGAGTCTGTGGGTCCAGCACAGGCCTCAGGATGGAGGTCAGTCCAGCACAGCAGTTAATCATCGGTTCACCTCTATAATTAGAATCTGCAGAACTCGGTTTCAGCTAATTAGCCTAGATTAGCTCTTCCTCTGCTGTCTTATTATCAGGACAGCTTAGTGGAAGATGAGAAGCAGCGTCCGTTTGTCCTGCAGAGAACGCTCTTGGTTGAACTCTCTGTTGATGAGAACAAACCACTGCAGATGCTGCAGCTCCAGCTGGTGAGGAAATGTCCGTCTGCCATTCATTCATTCCTCTCCCGCTTCCTTTTCAGCTCAACCTGGTGTCCAGCGTCACGTTGTCCAAGTCGGCCCCAGAATCCTCTCCTCCTCTGAGCCTCCCCCACACCCCCACCACACCCACGGCCCCCCTCACACCCCTGTCCCAGACGCACTCTGTCATCACACCCAACAGCCTTCACAACGTGGGGCCCATCCGACGGCGGTACTCCGAAAAGTACAACATGCCCATCTCTCCTGGTACTGGAACCACAGATACTCACAGATACTCACTCAGATACTAACACAGATACTCACACAGATACTAACACAGATACTCACTTAGATACTAATGCAGATACTCACTCAGATACTAACACAGATACTAACACAGATACTCACTCAGATACTAACACAGATACTAACACAGATACTAACACAGATACTCACTCAGATACTAACACAGATACTAACACAGATACTCACACAGATACTCACTCAGATACTAACACAGATACTCACTCAGATACGAACTCAGATACGAACTCATATACTAACACAGATACTAACACAGATACTAACGCAGATACTAACACAGATACTAACACAGATACTAACACAGATACTCACTCAGATACTAACACAGATACTAACACAGATCCTAACACAGATACTCACTCAGATACTCACTCAGATACTCACTCACATACTCACTCAGGTACTAACAGATACTCACTCAGATACTAACACAGATACTCACTCAGATACTCACTCACATACTAACACAGATACTAACACAGATACTCACAGATACTCACTCAGAAACTCACTCAAATACTAACACAGATACTAACACAGATACTAACACCGATACTAACACAGATGCTAACACAGATACTCACACAGATACTCACAGATACTCACTCAGATACTAACACAGATACTAACACAGATACTCACTCAGATACTCACTCAGATACTAACACAGATACTCACTCAGATACTAACACAGATACTCACACAGATACTCACAGATACTCACTCATATACTAACACAGATACTAACACAGATACTCACTCAGATACTCACTCAGATACTAACACAGATACTCACTCAGATACTAACACAGATACTCACTTAGATACTAACACAGATACTCACTCACATACTAACTCAGATACGAACTCATATACTAACACAGATACTAACGCAGATACTAACGCAGATACTAACACAGATACTCACTCAGATACTAACACAGATACTAACACAGATACTCACTCAGATACTAACACAGATACTCACTCAGATACTAACACAGATACTCACAGATACTCACTCAGATACTCACAGATACTCACACAGATACTAACACAGATCCTAACACAGATACTCACTCAGATACTTACTCAGATACTCACTCAGATACTCACTCAGGTACTCACAGATACTTACTCAGATACTAACACAGATACTCACTCAGATACTAACACAGATACTAACACAGATACTCACAGATACTCACTCAGATACTCACTCAGATACTCACAGATACTCACTCAGATACTCACTCAGATACTCACTCAGATACTAACACAGATACTCACTCAGATACTAACACAGATACTCACACAGATACTCACTCAGATACTCACTCAGATACTCACAGATACTCACTCATATACTAACACAGATACTCACAGATACTCACTCAGATACTCACTCAGATACTCACAGATACTCACACAGATACTCACTCAGATACTAACCTTTACTTTCCTAGTTGAAATGCTCTGATGCATTTGTTCTTTAATCTTCTGGATGACTCTGATCCCTAGTTTATCCCTAGTTTATCCCAGCAGTTGTTCTAAAAATAACCCCAAAAGGTGAAATCTGTAAAGTCTTTATTTCCTACTATTCTTCCAGATGTTCTAAGGCTATAAAACTGCTCTACACATAAACAGACACTTTGTTCTCTTTTTTAAACTCTCAAACTTCAAACCTTCATAGAAAATAAGGATTACAGAAGATCTGATGGAGATCAAAGATTTCTGTACATTTGGAAAACTGAATGAATTTTGTTCTGGAGACACAGAAGAATTTGATTGACAAGGAAAACATCCACTGAAGACGCCAATCAAACACAATATGGTGTAAAAAAAAGAAGAAACAAATGTTTGATCTGACTCTATAATGTAATATTTAGTATATGTAGTATGTATATGCACTGTATATTCTATTCATGACCATCATTTGCTGCCCTCTGATCGCTGATGCTTCCACTGTTAAATCTTCACAGCTAAAAATACAGGAGTACTGGATGGAGACGAGACACAAAACAGACAAACAGCACCCGGCATGAAATCCCTGAATTAAAATATGTAAATTCAATTCATTATTGAATTCTTAACATTAAATGTTAAAGTACTACAGCTGTGTATTATCTTTATCTCTAAAAGCAGTTTATTCCAGTCAATAACTGTTTCTACTGTAGTTTCTACATGAAATCTAGACCTTAATCCAGCTGCAGATCACTGACATAGAAATGAAGTAACACAAAGTGTCTGATTTGTAGAAGTTCTTTATTGATCAGGGAAAATAAGACGTTTCCATTTGATGAAACCTTGTTAAGAACCTTTAGCACAGGAAATACTCACCTGTGTTGAAGAGAAATATCTCATTTAAAAAGAGAGACAGAGCGGTGAATGTGTCTGAAGGAGAACCTGAGCCTGGACTGACTCTTCTCATCACACCTGGAAGTGTCAGAAAAATGTCAATGTTGCTTTTAAGGAATTTTCACAAATCAGAAACGACTTTTACAAATCAACAGTTATATTGGATTGAATCTTCATCTAGAAATGTTCAAACTAAAGTTCAGAAGGAACCATTTTAATGTGAAAAATAAAAGCAGAAATCCATTGCTAACAACAAAAAGCGAACTAGCTTCGGTTGGCTGGGGACCTCTGCTCTGGAGGATTCATGACTTAAGCTAGCAGGCTTTTTGTTAGTTCGTTTGTGTCATGGTGGTTCATAAATCCGTGTTAATGACAGAACAAGATAACGGCAGGAAAAGAGGTCAGATAAACGGAGTGTACAGAAGAACTGTTGTGGCTTCTGTAGAGCAAATGAAAGGATGAAGCTCCTGAGATTCTCCTGATCCTTAATGCACTGTAGTGTCTCCAGACAGCTGATCTGTGTACACTCACTGCTGTGTTCTGTTTGTCACACACTGATGTGATATCGTTGCACTTTGTCACTGACAGCTGTTGGTTTGTGTCTCCAGATATTAGTCAGAACAAAGAGTTCTACATGAATGCAGATGTCAGACCTCCGTTCACATACGCCTCTTTAATAAGACAGGTAAGAACCTCTCTGTCGTTGTTCCAGCATCTGTCTGCTCCTCTTTTCAAGACGTATATTCTCCTGATTGCAGTTAAGCAGAAGGTCTGATAATCCATTGGTTTGAGCTGAAGCCACACTCACAACTCCACTTCTGGTTTAGTTGCTGCAGTTGCTACCAAATTCATTTCACACAACAGTAGGGATGAATCTGTTTAATGTGGCTGGTCAATTACTGCTCAGCCAGAGTAATCTGGGATCTCAGGAGCTAATCTGAGCCGTCCATAATTGCTGCTCTGTAATCTCTGGGAGAATGTTTTCGCTTGTCCTTCATTTACTCAGGAAAATGTATTCAAATCTCTTTTGAATTAACAGGGATTCATAGTACTCAGGGAAGGCTCCAATAGGCCGTTTTGCCTTCTTGTCTCACTGTCGTGAGTTCATCATTATTTTGTGATGCAGCAGTAGTGTCAGTGTTTGTTTTCCTGTTTCCACCAGGCAATCCTGGAGTCTCCAGAAAAGCAGCTAACACTAAACGAAATCTACAACTGGTTCACACGAATGTTTGCATACTTCAGGCGCAACGCAGCTACGTGGAAGGTAAAACTGCTTCTCTTCTGCATGGGTACTGTGCATGTTTGGATGAATGAAGGATGGAAACTGCAGTAATCAAGCTTCAGTCACATGCACAACCCCTCACAGCCCCCTCCATCTAACAAACCTCCTGATGAATCCACACAGAGGAGATGTAACTGTGTTTAGAACACCACAAGTCGGTGGTTCGGTTCCATTCAATGTTATTTAGATAGCCCAATATCACAGAAGAATCGCCTCATTCGGCTTCATGCCGGTAAATTTACAGAAGCAGAAAGTTAGTCATAAAATATAAGGAATAGCTAAAGACTAAACAGACTAAATAAAACTGGTTATCCCTGCCCTTAGACCCTCCTTCTCGGTGAGGAAAAACTCCTAAAAAACCTGATTCAGAAAAAAAAGAAGAACCCTCAGGGATGTCCACATGAAGGAGAGATCTTCTCCCAGGAGATTTACCCGGACTGTTAAATAGGAATTAGCTTATCTAACTCTACAACTACGTATTGGAATAGAGTTCAGCCAGATGGGACTAGGGGGCAGGTGGGGGTGAGGTCCACAGCCAAGACGAGCCAGAGGTGTGGTCCACGGCCAAGACGAGCCAGAGGTGTGGTCCACAGCCAAGACGAGCCATAGGTGTGGTCCACGGCCAAGACGAGCCAGAGGCGTGGTCCACGGCCAAGAGGAGCCAGAGGTGTGATCCACGGCCAAGACGAGCCAGAGGTGTGGTCCACGGCCAAGAGGAGCCAGAGATGTGGTCCACGGCCAAGACGAGCCAGAGGCGTGGTCCACGGCCAAGAGGAGCCAGAGATGTGGTCCACGGCCAAGACAAGCCAGAGGCGTGGTCCACGGAAAAAATGAGACAGAGGTGTGGTCAACGGCCAAGACGAGCCAGAGGTGTGGTCAACAGCCAAGACGAGCCAGAGGCGTGGTCCACGGCCAAGAGGAGCCAGAGATGTGGTCCACGGCCAAGACAAGCCAAAGGCGTGGTCCACGGAAAAAATGAGACAGAGGTGTGGTCAACGGCCAAGACGAGCCAGAGGTGTGGTCAACGGCCAAGACGAGCCAGAGGCGAGGTCCAAGTCCAAAACGAGCCAGAGGCGTGGTCCACAGCCAAGACGAGCCAGAGGCGTGGTCCACGGCCAAGACGAGCCAGAGGCGTGGTCCATGGCCAAGACGAGCCAGAGTCGTGGTCCATGGCCAAGACGAGCCAGAGTCGTGGTCCACGACCACGAACAAGAGCACAGGCGATCCACAAGGAATCTGAAATCTCTCCCGCTCCCCTGGAGGGGAAGAGGAACAACACCTGAATCGCACTGCACCAAACAGAAGCCCAAAGAACTAAATAAAATAAATAATAAAGAGGAGACGTGAAGTAAATGAGAGTAGAGAACAGAACCCCAGAGGTGCTGTGGATAATAACCATGATAAAAAATCTAAAATTATTAGTGTATCAACAGGCACAGACACACAAGAGCTACATCGACCGCCAGGGCTCGGTTTATCAAACCAACCAATCAGTTTCCACATTCAAAGCTAGGCTTAGAACAGGGCAGGTGGAGGGTGGTGAGGAGAGTCTTATAGCTCCGGCTCTTCAGTTTGAATTCTAAAGCGGGTTCAGATCTGCCTGAAAGTGAGAGCACAGCAGTAATGAGGCACTGAGGCCGCTGAGCTGATCAGTCTGCTCCACCATGACCTCCTCCTCTCACACATGCTGATGCCATGGAGGGCAGCACTTTCACCAGCACTGCACTCCTTTCACTGCTTTGCCACATGCAGATCTTCTGACCTAAAGGACTGAACATTTGACATGTTTACTTCTATCATGTATGTCAAAAATATGTACTAGAGCACATGTGTCAAAGTCGAGGCCCAGGGGCCAGATCCGGCCCTCCAGATCATTTTGTTTTATTGTTATTAATAGCCTAATGTTATCTTGAGCTCATTTCTAACTTGTATAATTTTGACAAAATATATTTTTATGGAGAGTAAAATATTGAAAGTTATTTAAGGTTCAAGTTGATTTATTCTGGAATAATATTCCTGACTTTTTATTATTCATAATTATGTTAAAAAGTTACAGTCTTAATTTTTTTTTAAATTGTCACTCTGATAGCTTTTTGGATGATTTTTGCATTTATTACGATTTTTTTAGGCTATTTTGGAGTTTAGCTAATATTTCAGCTACATGCTAACTCTTTTGGCTAACCTAAGTATTTTCTTCAGCGGCCAAATTCAGCTTACAGCATTCACACTAGCATTATCACAGTTAGTAGTTCTAGTTCATAATTATATTTAAAATGTACGGTTTTAAAGTTTTAAAAATTTTAATAAATGTTGTTCGGCCCGCGATCTAAGGCGTGTTTTGGATTTTGGCCCCTTGTGGTTGAGTTTGACCCCCTGTTCTAAAGTAACCTTTTTATGGTGATAATTATGAGTAGAGCAGTTTATCTGATAACTCTGTCATCAAACATCTCTTCTGTTCCTGTTTGTGGTTCACATGTTTGACTCTTTCCTTCAGGTTTCACATCAAACTGTTTCCTCTTTACAGTCATGACAAAATGTTTCCCTCCTGATAGAAACTCTCTCTGTTTTTGTCACTAACTGCAGAATGCCGTCCGGCATAATCTTAGTCTTCACAAGTGTTTTGTGCGAGTAGAAAACGTGAAAGGGGCGGTGTGGACCGTCGACGAGATAGAGTTCCAAAAGAGACGGCCTCAGAAGATCAGCGGGTAGGTGTGGCCTGTTCCAGTCGGTCTCCCCGCTGACTGATGGCGAGAAGCTCCTGCCGCTCCATTTCATCCTGTTTGCTTGCTGCGCCCCCCTCCGTGCTTTTTGGTGATGCTTCATAAGCACACGGCTGACCCTTCCCTCGTGTGTGTGCTGTCCATCACTGCATCTGCCCCCCCCTGCTTTCCCAGGGTGCCGTTCGCACCAGCCTTTCCCTGCACTCCTGCTTTGTGAGGTTAGAGGATGAGTGTGGGTCCTTTTGGACCGTGGATGATGAAGAGTTTAAGCGTGGTCGACGCGTACAGCGAGGCCGTCCTCGGAAACGCATCGCTGATGAGAACTTTGACAAGCTTCCTGTACAGTAAGCACCCCCGCCTGCATGCCCCCCCTCAGTGTTGCTGTCATGCTTTTTGTGTTAAGCTCATCATCCATCATGCCTCCATCACTTGTTCTTCTCTCATCAACTGGAAACAGTTGCGTGCTATTATGAAGTGATTGAACATCTCAGAACTGTAGCCTTAATCCTCACATTACTACACCACCAAATGGGTTTAGTTGAAAGTGCATCGATTTCTTTAGATGAAATCAGATTCTGGATCTGAGTCAGACACCAGTCTGTGGCCTAACCTGATTGTTGTCTGTGCAGAAGTCCGGCTCTGGTGAAGAACCTCCAGAGCAGCCTGGGCTACGGCCCCAACCTCTCTGCTGCCTTCCAGGTACAGACCGAGCGCCACCTCCTCCCCAGACTTCATTTGAAGTCTTCTGTCTCACTGGCTGCTGCTTTCAGAGGATGAAAGTGCTGACAGCTCTCTTCCTCCTCACTTCTAATGCCGGGGGCTTTGCTTTCAGGCTTCAGTGGCAGAAAACAACATACCTCTATACACTACTGCTTCCATTGGGAGTCCTACCCTCAACTGTCTGGCCAATGCCATCCGCGAGGAGATGAATGGAGCAATGGAGCATGGAAACAGCAACGGGAGTGACAGCAGCCCGGGACGATCCCCCCTGCCAGCTATGTGAGTGACACACACACACTTCCTGTTTGTGTAGAGAGAAGGAGGAGCCTCCCACTGAAACACAGAAACGGCCTCATGCCCACCCAGAATGCTCTGGAGTGACCTCACACATGCCTCTGAATCAGACAGAAACCATCATAAATGCATTGGGAGGGGGGATGCTGGAACCGTGTGTCAGGTCACGGCTGGGCCTCCCCACAGAAGAGGAAACTCCACCTTTTCAAAGCCTTCCTCGCTGGGGGAGACGAGCGCGCCTCCCGTGTTATTCTAACACCAGTTTATGAACTCTGCTGCCTCAGCACTCACAATCAGAAATCAGGTTAGAAGACTGACCAAACACCAGGATGTAGAGTGACAGAATGACCCCCCCCCCCCGAGAAAACCTCATTAGGATGACCTCAGCTGGAAGTCTCTCCTATAGTTGAGATCTGCCGGTCTCTTCCACTCGTTGTTTGAGAGCGTCGGCTACGTTGATAGAAGCTGAAAATAATTCCACACATTATGCATGGAGGCAGACTGCTGATGCTCAGAGCGGGAAGACTCGGGGTTGGCCTCCCAAAACGCCAGACCTGCACAGAAAAATGTGCAGTAATGAGCCTGTGGCCAAATAGAGAAACGCCTTCACGATCCCTGTGAACATGGCTGTGAGCGAGGCTGCACAGCAGGAAAGGCAGAGACAGGATGGGCGTGCTGGCCTGGAGGCAGCCGGAGTCTCCCTGTGGGCTTCTGTGTGCAGGCCTCCACGCACACGACGCGTCTACACGACACGTCTACACACACAGCACGTCTACACACACGACACGTCTACACACACAACACGTCTACACACACAACACGTCTACACACACAACACGTCTACACACACAACACGTCTACACACACAACACGTCTACACACACACACGTATGTGTGTGGTCCCAGAATACAAAAAGCTCATTCTGTTTGAGGTTCTGAAATAAACTAATTTAACACTGAAGCATTTCATCAGAAGAAGAACGCAGCACTTCCTCAGTCTGAGTCTCAAACCTTTCTCTCTCTACTTCTGTTGATACTGAACATTAGGGTATTGATCCAGTACCGGTCAGTATCACAAATATTGATATTTTTTGTAGAGTGGATGTGACATAAACCTCAAAATCTCAATTCCTTTTAATTTCCGTGAATGTCTTTTTTTATAAGTTTCCCTTTTAAAATTACTTGTTAAACATAAAAACAGAATTAGGACAATATTTTCAATTAAATGGAAAATATTTTATTAAAAAAAACTTGAAGAAGTCGACAAACCTCAGCTCAGCACAAGAATTCCAATATGCTTCAATGTACGTTGTTGCATAAATGGCAAATAAAGAACCTCGAAACCAAAAGAAAAAAGTAACTATGACACAAAAATAAATCAAAATGTTTAACAATTAAAAAACTACTGGTAGAGATATAAATAAATTAGTAACTTCTTAGCCTTTAAATGAAAAAAATTGAATTGTAACTTGACAAAGACAACAATTTAAATAAGTGGAAATATGGTGAACTATGCACGCTGCCTCATGAATGCACTGAGAGAGTGGTGAGGCGGAGACTCAGCTGCTGAAGTTCAAAAAAGAGAAGAAATATCGATATCTGCGTATCGATCCAATACGATACCAACTTCAGATCAATACTATTGATATTTTGGATTGATCCGCCCGGCACTAACTGATAGCAAAGTTCCCTGATTCCAGAATGAGTTCTGCTGCTCTGTTTTCTGATAGGGTGAGACAGAAACGGTGGCAGGGGTGAGACAGAAACGGGGGAGGGGTGAGACGGACATGGGGGAGGGGTG
>NC_050516.1:36961894-36976544 GCF_002922805.2 Oryzias melastigma
AATGGGGTAGGGGTCTGACAGAAACAGGGGAGGGGTCAGACGGAGACAGGGGAGGGGTCAGACGGAGATGGGGGAGGGGTGTCTCTGTATTTGACGATTCGGTGTCTCCGGTCCCCAACCCCTGAGAATAAGAGAGAATACTGATTCTGGGATTGCGGGAGGTGAGGAAGAATCCAGATGAAAACAGGACAAAACTTTCAGTTTGGATCTTGAGTCGGTTAAAGTTCTGGTGCTGTTATCGTAAAACCTTTCCACCAATCAATGGGTTACATCGTGTGACAAAAGCTCCGCCCTCATGGGTCCATTTTGTAATGGAAACGCTCTAAAGTCCAGTCCGGTCTGGACTGCTCAGTGGAAACGAGGCTCATGTGTGGCGTGTTCTCCTCACTTTAAAAGAAACCAAAGGTCTCTTCTGGACAGAACCTGCTCTCCAAAATTATCCTGATCAGAGTGAAACCAGCGCAGAGCTCCGTGTCGGCCCTGCAGCCACACAGACCTGCAGCACTTGTGGAGATACTTTGAAGTGAAATGATAGAGAAGCTGACTTCGGTTTTTCTTTTCTTCATTAGTGAGAGTAAACTGAGTCAGGTCGTTAGCATACGACTGGCTCCTTCAAACGGCTTCAGTGACCAGGACGGCTCTGCTCGTCCCTCACGGTAAATAAGCCGACGCCTCGTGGTGACACGGCTCTGCTCGGCGCCACAGGTTAGCGTCCCCTGCAGCGGGTTGGGATGCTCCTCCCTCCTCCCTCTGCCAGGCCTCCTCTTCCCGCTCTGTTTCTGTAATGAGAGATTTGGCAGATCTCATCTCTTTAGTGGCTCTTCTGCCCAGGCGCTGAGCCGAGGGGGGGGCGGCTCATGTTTTCGCCTTGTTTACAAGTGACAGCGTTATTATTCTCATAAGGGCTCTGTTTCTTATCAGGCTGTTGTGGCAGCACACGGCTGCCTCTCTGCATGCACGCCTCTTCTGCCAGCTTTTCTTCCTTTATTGACACTCGCTTGAAAATATGCATTCATTCAGGAGTTTCCAGCGTGTAGCCGGTGTCTGGTTGCTGTGTTTGCTTGAAGTTGATTAATGATAGAAGCCGCTTTAAGGTCGTCCTCTGGGGACCCGCGTCGCAGGTTGTGCATGTTAACAAGCAGGAAGGGGAACACACAGTGCGCCGCTGATCCTCCACCACCAGGAGGCTGACGACAGCAGCCCACTCGCTCCACAGAGTCCATTCACACCTCTCCTTGTCTTGTGATGTTAATCTTCCTCATTTATCAATTCCAGCTGAATGCCCTGTTGTTGGTTGCCATAAAAAAGCCCACAGCGTTGCTAGAATTGGAATAGCTCAAAAGAAAGCAGAGATGACGGTCCATTCAGAGAAGCCTCAGCAGAGCCAGACAGTTGTTTTTGTTCCCCTTCCCTCCAGAACCAGAATTAGCACAGGTGGAAGGTGGGAAGCGTGGAGAGGATTTTAAAGAAAGTTCAGAGAACACAAATGAAGCGGGAACTTGGCTTTCTCTTTCTGCAGGCACCACATCAGTGTGAAGGAGGAGCCGCTGGACCCAGAGGACCACGACGGACCGCTGTCTTTGGTCACAACTGGAAATCACAGTCCGGACTTCGATCCCCACAGAGATTACGATGAGGAGCAGAGCATGATGTGACGCTGTGGGCCGGACGCTGGACGCTGCCCTCCACCCACTGAACTGCAGCCACTGACCACCTTCCTCACATGTGTGACTCTCCAGTGCCATTACAAACAGAGAAACTCAGTGTCCCGCAGAGGGGGCAGCCTTTTTTATTTACGTCTACTTCTGCTTTCAGACAGGTTTAGAGAGCGAGAAGACTTGTCCACATGTTGAACGGATTTGTCTGGGATTGGGGGGTCATGTTGAGAGCCAACAGATGGAGCTCAGCAGACTGGAAAAGGGACCCCCCCACACCACAACCACATTCAACCATGAATGAAAGAAACAGAACTTTTACTTTGTGGGTGCGAGTGTGAGAGGATCAGCTGGTCACCGCCTTCACCACATCACGTCTTTGTTTGATTCCAGCGAGGAATCTGTTCGAAATGACCCACATCCTGTTTCCTCGCCATCATTCTGTTGTTTTTGTGTTTAAAGCTGTTCAGACCTCATGCTCATGCTGTAAAGCTCTGTTTTCAAAGCTCGATAATGAATGTTCTTTAACTCACTCACACATGCAGTATTTTTCTGTCATTTATTCCACCATCATCTAAAAAATAAGAATAGTCTCTGGGTTCCTCTGCCGCTCCCTTCTCCTACTTATGAAGTCCTTTGGCAGTGCACTACTCATAATGAAGGCTCTCTTCACGCATCAATGAAGTTTAATTTAAGAGTTGAATGAATGACAGAGAAATCATGCAGGTTATGGTTTAGACTTATGAAATTATTCCTGAAAACAGCCTCTCAAGAAAGTGCATGCTGAGCTGCAACACGACTTCTGATGAGTTTCCAGCTCCACGGTGTTCAAACGCTGCAGTAACGGAAAACTTTAGGTCAACCAGGGCTGGGCGATAAAATGATACCGATATATATCGCGATAGGCTTTTATTTTGAAGGGCCCACTTCCACTAATCATCTCTGTAACATGTGGTTTCAGCTGATGAAGCAGCGGGACATGTGGTGGTTTTTAACAGGATCCAGTCAGAACTGGAGGACAAACCTGGACTTATAACAGCAACAGAAAATTCCATGAAAAGTTTCGATTAGCAAGATGCTAATGCTAACGAGCAGCTGTCACCGTGATGTGGTCACAGACTGTTTTAAAGTCAGACGATATTTTCACTGACCAGACTTTGAGACGTGGCGGATAAATAAATATTCATTCATTCATTCATTCATCTTCTTGTCCGCTTCTTCCCTCTCGGGGTCGCGGGGTGCCGGATCCTATTCCGGCTACTGATGGGCGAAGGCGGGGTTCACCTGGACAGGTCGCCAGTCTGTCGGAAACAGCAAAATTATGTTGTAGGAAATTTAAAAAAAAACATTTTTTTAATATATTGACGGAAAAACTTCAACCTGTGTCAGATGTTGCACAGAACATGTTCTTTCAGCACGTCTGATTTTGAGTTTACAGTCAGATGATACAGAAAATGTTCATTCCAGTTTATTAATTACTTTTATGCAATTTAATTTTCTTGAGAAAAATTTAGAAAATAGTTTAAAAAGTAAAACGCCTAAGATATTTTGTTCTGAAATAATGTTATAATTTTATGTTTATTCTCCAAAACTTGAAAACATTAGAATTTATTTGTAGAACTAATGCTTTGTTTGTCACCAACCTGCGACAGACTGGCGACCTGTCCAGGTGAACCCCGCCTTCACCCATCAGTAGCCGGGTTAGGCTCCAGCACCCCCGCGACCCCGAAAGGACAAAGCGGCCAAGAAGATGGATGGATGCGTTGTTTTTAAATGGAACTGAACAGTTTAGTGGTCTATTACACTAATACTCTCTTGAAGCTTGAAAGCATTTGCATTCATTTTCAGTTTATATATATATGTATATATATATATATACAGTATATCCCTTTTCTTAAAGTTTATTCACACGGTCAGTTTCAATGTTAAGTCAATGATACAGAAGCAAATTGAGGCGATCTGGAGTCCCGCGGCGCGATTTGAGCAACATAGCACAGCCAAAATGTAAATGTCTGAAGTTTGTCAGGTCGCCGCATCACATCCACCAATCAGGAACTCAGCTTTGGGCGCGTGACATTTTCAGTGACTCAGTCAGCGGGTAGAATATTTATCAATGCGTGTGTTTTTGTCCTGAATTTACGTCTAATTTCTCAACCCGCTGTGGTTTGATCTCTAACCGCGGTGGCTCTAGAGCTCTAGAGACGTGATTCCCCATGTTTTTATAGAACTATTCACACTAGATAAACCTGATCTCTCAAATAACCCTCTAAGCTACCATACATTGTAAGTGACATACAGTATACACAGACACGCTCCATGTCAGGCGTAAAACATCGTCTGGTAGCTCCTCCCACATGCGGCCGCAGCGTCAAGCTCAGGAACACATTTCTGACAGGCGGCGAGCAGCAAATGTTCCGCTTGGCGAAATAGGGGCTGGACTTGTGAATTTGTCACATGAATTGCGTTTGGTATGAATGCACCTTTAGTTATCTAAAAAAGCAGCTCCATATTTTCCTTCAGTGCATCTGATATGTTGAAAGAATGACAGGAAATAAATATTCAATCTAAACAACCTGCTGACGATTACACATTTCTTTTTGAGCCGCAGAACATTCAAATTTGACAAATAAAGTTTATATCGCGATATATAATGTTATCACACAATATGAAAATAACTATATCGTGATATCAAAAATTCCATATCGCCCAGGCCTGAGGTCAGCTAATTGAAATTCCTGATCACAGCTGATGTGAATCTGAGACGTTTGCTTTGTTGTGACTCCGTTCATTGCTGGAGGAGAAAGTGTCGCTCCGGTCTGTGTTTCTGTGCGTGAGCAGCTTTAGGTTTGGAGTGGTCATAATTCCAGATCTGCATGATGGAAACAATACAGGACCTGCAGACAGATATTATACATCCCAGCTTCTAACAACCTTAGTCCCAGTTTCAGACGTACTGCAGGTAAAGGGCCAACAGCAAATGTGGCCGCCCTGATATCCAGCTGCAGCAAAGAGAAGGAAACGGCAGTGAGAGCAGACGGCAGTCCTCCTTCACTCTTTCAGTCTATTTCTATGATGGTGTTCTGGAAATCTTTGTTCTTAGTCGTTGGTGTGTGTTACCATCATGTAATGTGATTACCAAAGATAAACTAGTCAGTGTCACATGTCCATACAACATCAGGCCAAATATCCAACTAGATCTCATCCTCCGGACCATCAGGTTTGTGACCGATTAGAGAAGGAAAGCACTTGTCAAACTGATGTTTATTTCTGTTTGCTTTATACAAACCAAAGTGAACAACTTTATTAAAGTTAAAAATATTTTGCAATGACCAAAAGTGAATGGTTGGTGCCTCTATATGAGACCACAGCGCTGGGGGCCACAGAGGACACCAGACCACAACTTCTCTCTGTAGAACCATGAAGGATGAAGTCTAGGCTGGAAAAAAAACACGGATTTTGTGTTTTGATTGGAACAAACACCAATCAACTCTTTTCTAAGCTTTACATGATTTTGTGCCCACAAACACACAAAACTGTGTTTAGTTTTTGTCCTCCTAATACTTTTTATGTACAAAAACACTCCTGTATACTCATAAGCTGGGTACAAGGTACTTCCTGACAATAGTTGTTTTTCTAAGTTCGTGTCATTTTGACCACATTTGATATCCAGGCAGCTGTGGGACGGGTCTGTTGGAGGCAGACGGGGACCGTGAGAACTGGGCTGAGTTCATCCAGCAGTTCTCAGTGATGTTCTGGGTTTGTTTGCTGTAGAGAAGCAGGGAGAGGATTGTTAGATTAGGTCAGTCTCAGCATGTGCAGCTTGACATTGCTAAAGATAACAGCATGAGAAGGATCGTATGCATACCTCAGTCCAAACCTGTAGGGAATGATTGAAAAAGTCAACTTTTCACTCCGTTGCACTTAGTCGTTTGTCTTGCATGTGTAGTCTGATACTGAAGAGAAAAATGAATAAAAATAAAGAAATAAAGAGCTTCTTATCTTAACATTTTTGTTGTTTCAAACCGATCCAAACCTCAGGCTTCCTTCTTGGTGGACTCGGCCGGCTGTGTGCTTCCTGTCTGATGTACTGATGAGCTGTTTTTCACACATGGTTGTACATACGTGTCACGAAAGCCTTTTTCTTGTCCTGCCTTTCTCTCCCTCTGAGGTTAAACAAACATTTCACGTTTGCTTTATTGCAGCTGCTTTGTATAAACTATGAAATAGCCATGGGGGAAACTGCTGGACATATTTGGGACAGAAAGTTGTGCTGAAATGTACTTAACAAGTTTGATTTAAACTTAAATAATACAAAAATCCTCCACATGTGGTTCAGCAGAGGAAGGGATCATCCCAGTGCTTGGACTTCAAACTGTAATATAGAAAAAACAGACTTTTCTCTGTTATCATTGACTGAAGAATTTTGTACAGATTTTTCCCATTTTTCCTTTAAGCTGGTTTTGATACACGGTTCAACCACTGTTTTCTGTGGCTCTATATGGAAGGCTGCCGGCTGCAGTAAGAGAGCGGGTCGGTTTAGATCTTGCATGACTGATCACGGTCATGGAGACTGGATACCTGGGGAGGGAGGGAGGGATGGTCAGTAACGGGACATGGGTGTATCAATGACATTTTATAATTAACAAGTAAAAAGAGAAAAATATCCAGTGCCAAGATGTAAAGTATTCAGTCAAATGATGTTTTTGTTGGAAGAAATTCCTTTTACACACATTTCCAGTTTGTTGATCAGACACTTTGGGGCATCCATGTTTTTGCACACTCATCCTAAGCAGACAGTAAAGAGTCAAATCAAGCACAGCAGACAGACGGCGGAGGTAAGCAGCAGCATCCACACCCCAAACATCGCACAAACAGCATCACTGGCTGTCCTGTTTCTCCTGTTTTGGGTGAAGGGACGGGAAGGGCATGGTGCAGCTCTCATGTTGCAACAGTTTTTACTTTGTACACCAACTCTCAATTTTATTTAAATATGGTTCCTGATGTCTTCCATCAGTCTGTTGCCTCATTCTTCATTTGTGATGAGACACTTTGTAATCGGTGGCAATGACTGATGTGAGTATTCTAAACATGCAATAAAATGCTGGTTGTTCATATTTCGCTCTCAAATTGTTGTTTATGTCTGCAAGTTATTGTTTGTTTCACTTTAAATGACACATTCCTAATAAATGAAGATGGAGAAAAAAATCACAAGAAATCTGATCAGCTTTCACAGAACGCTCTCATTGTCATGACTGTGTTGTTCATGATAAACATGATGACAAAGCTCCTCAAATACTCAAATAATATATTTAAATACAATAACAGAATGTAACCAGCAATCCCATTATTGGTGCACAGTAAAATCGGCTCCTTTGAAGCTGCTGGTGAAACATTTCATTCAAACGTTTTAACAAAAAACTAACTTGTGACTTTAACTCCTGAACGACTAATGAGCGCCACCTCCCCTCCCCCGCTCCTCCACACTCAGGCTCCCCTCCCCCGCCCTGGTCCCACCTGTTCACTGCCAGCTGAATAGTGAGCGCCCGCATGGAGAAATGGCATCAGTGGCTCAGAAACGGCTCAAAAAAATCTTGAAAACATCAGAGGATGATTATCATCCAGAGCAGGAGTTCATTATGGGATAATTCTGGAAGATGTTCTCGTACACAACTGAGGAAGGAGGAAGCACATCAATGAAGAAGAGGAATAAATGAACAAATTGATGTAGTTTCATCCATCAGTTTTTAGGAGTCCAGCTGGATAACAAACGTCTTCAAATCATATCTCGGTAGTCTGCACTAAATGACAAAATCTGGGCATCATAATAGGAATAAAAACTAGGTACATTTTTCAGTTATTTTATCATTGTACTACAGTATTCCATAATGTATCCATATCTCTTTTATTGCGGTATTGTTTGGGCAAGTACATGTCCTAGTTATCTGAAAAAGAAATGTCACGTTTACAATATATATTTGTTTGTTGTGTTTATGAAGCCCCTAAAATGACAGTTGTTAAATATCAATATTTATCAGATACTTGTATCCTGTGTTTCCTTTCCCTCTTGTAATTGGGAGGAACCATCAATGGTGACCCCAGAATCCAGAATTCTGGTAGTTTCTTCAGGTATACAATGGCAGCATTGATAGTTCAACATGAAGGATTTTACTGTCCCAAAGACCAATTCAAGACTCAGAAGATTCTGGCGACTACATGTAAACTGTGGTCCAAAAACTACAAAACAAAACATGTTAGCTCACTCAATGAAGTATGACGTGTTGAGCTGTCAGCTGTTGTGTAGCTATGGCAAAAAACAAACACTATCTGTACACGGGGTCACCGAGGGGTGTACGGCCGTGATATTACCTACAGGCCACCTGTGTCCCCCAAAGAAGTTTGTCCATTTCTTTCCTTCGACAGCTCATTTCCACCGTAAGGGCAGGTGGGGCTAACGCTAACAGCAGCTTGACATGCATGTGGCTCTGCAGGATTTACTGGATTTGAAGAGGTTGAGGTTCTCTTTGGGAGTGATCAGGATGGATCAGGAATGGATCCAGCAGAGGATCAGATTATGGTAGATGTTCTGGAGATCAATACAGGGAAGCAGATGGAGATGGACAGATTTGATAGGATTAGAGGAACAGAGATGATGTTGGTAAAAGGAGGATGAGGTTGGAGCTACCAGGACAGAGTAGAGGAAGACCAAAGAGGAGGTTCATGGATGAAGAGCAGGAGGACATGAGGAGGATGGTTTAAAAAAAGGTCCTAATAAGATTATATGGAGGCAGATGTTTCATGGTGGTGACCCTTAAGGGAGCGGCTGAAAGACAGAAAGTAAATTATTTAAAATGTCAGGAATGTGGAGTAAGTTCACACTCTAGTTTAGCTTCATTTTTCAGAAAATGTTACAACAATATTCATTAAACTGCTTCTTGAATTTGATGATTTTGTTCTCATTTTAAAGTCACTGAATAAAATTGACTTTATTATTTATTATCTGTAATTGAAAAAGACAATATCCAATGAGAATCTTTCTGGATTTAAAAAAAGCTTTGATACAGTTGATGGTGATTTATTAATAAATGAACTGCTCATGTACGGAGAGAGCGGACTGGCCCTAACTTGGCTTAGCAGTTGTTTGCATAAAACATTCAAATTCGTCTTAAAAGAAACAGCTGTACATAAAAACATAAAACACAATTCTCCACACATGCAATAGAATAACAAGATAAACCCAACAAACACAGAAACAAACAAATAAAATAGAGGGGGGGGGGGGGCAGTTATAGGGAAGACATCAAGAAAAAGGTCAAACCTTACATAAAAAATAAAAGCACTGAAGAAACTAATAAAAGATATTGTTTATAATATGTACATATGTGTATTAGTGTATAAATAAATGTTATTTGACTGAACTTTTCATGAAATCGATTTTATTTTGTGTTCATACTCTGTGTAGTAAATGAGATATTTGTATATTTAACTGAATAAGAACCAAAGGGCTGCGACTTGATACGCTTTGATCCAAAGCCCTTTTTCAAACTCTGAACATATTTTATAACATCCAAAATCGTTTGTGGGTTATTAGCATTGTTTCTTTTTATTTGTTTGTTTGTTGTTTTGAAAATAAAAAGTTAAAAGAGAAAGAATGAGGACAGATATAAAGACGTGGACGTCCCCATACACAATGTTTTAGATGTTAAATTCCAAGTATATGTAAATGAGGATAAAATACCAGAGAAAAAACAAGAAACACTCATTGTTCAAATTACATATTGCAGTTTAAAAATCAAAAGAGTAAAAACACATGAATGAACCGTTTAAACACGCGGACAGAACTGCTGATAGAACCAAGACTTTGTCTTTTAAAAAGACTAAAACTGGATGCAGACTTCGAATCAGTGGACGTGAGTTCCAAAGTTAGATTTTTTAAGGACCAAATGTTTTTTTCTAACTTTCTATGCTGAATTGAAAGAATATATATATAAATATATTCTTCTTCATATTTGGTGACATGAGCTGAAAATATGAGCCAGCAGGTTTTAAAAAGGACAAAACTGCACTGCCCTAAAACACGGCGATGCTTTCAGCTTCTCTTCATCGTTCACATGAGCGCTCTAATCTAACAGTCAGATTTGGCGAGCTTCCAGCCTCGCCGTGCAGCAATTAGTACTCCTGTAGTGTTAGTTATTGATGGTTTGATGTAAAATGTGTTTATGAAGACGAGCTGCAGCCGTGCAATAAACCTGCTTGTAATTCCATTCTAATTATTTGTCTGTTTCTGATGTTGTACTGCAGCCCTCTCCACATCCGCTCCATTGACACAGTGCAGCGCTTGGTTTACTCTGTAATTAAAACATGTTGTGTTAATTAGATGATGACCACTTTATTCCAGGGCTCTTGTGTTGGGGCCCTCGGCTCACTGTTTGGATCATGAGTTGCCAGACGCTTCCCTAATCAGCGCTTGTTTTGTTTCAATTACTGCCTCCTTTCAGAAGCCATGCCTCGCTGCCCCCACCCACACACAGATACACAACAATAGCATGGAGCCGGCTCCACTGCCAACACCAACACAGCAATCAGTAATTCTCAGCTGGGCCAGCCTTCTTCTCTATGAAACAGCACCTCTAGGTTTCAAAGAGTATAAGCAATTAAAATCAGAACTAAAGGAAGATGAAAGTACAAAGGTATTTATCGCATCAGTTAGCGGGCCGAGCGGACAGCCGGCGGTAATTACACTCATTGAGTAAATATCTCAGCTGTTCCATCTCTCTGAGAAAGACTATTAATGTGGAGCTGCTGAAGACGGCCTCCTAATGCAGCTGCACTACGGACAAAGAACTCTCATCAGGAATCCACTCGATGTCAGAGACAGAGCAGCATTTTCTCTAAACTAACCTCTAAACTTTACCTCCTGAAGCTTTGCTTCAAAAAGGAAACTTTGGGATTTATTTGAGTGTTCGCTTTGTTTCATTTCTAGTGGGATAATCAGATCAAATGTGAACTCCACTTCCTCCGTGTTTACACTGGACCATGTCGACGACGTGCAGCACACGCCTGTACTGGAACAGCTGAGTCGGACCTGCTGAGCTGACATTCAGAAAGTCTCTTCTGCTCCTGGATCTGGATCAGGGATGGAAACTCCGGGCCTCGAGGGCCGCATTCCTGCATGCTTTCCAACATACCTGCTCTGGCATGTTCTAATTGGCTGGACACACCTGAACAGGTGATCAGTGAGTAGGGCTTGGAAATCTGGGAATCGTGCAGACACTCGAGGCCTGGAGTTGCCTGTCCCTGATCTAGATTCAGTTCTATACCCCTCACACCATGTCGGTCGGTCGGTTCTGACGAACCGTCTGGTACCTCAGGAGGTGGGAGTCGTTTTTTGGAGGCACCGTTGTCAATGCTGGAGGGGGGGGGGCTACTGACTTTGACTGGGAACGCTGTAGGTGGGAGAAGGAACATTTCATTTCATTTCATTTCATTTCATTTCATTTATTGATTTATAAAGCACCTTCCACCACCAGTCAAGGAGGCCCAAAGTGCTGTACACAAGGAAAAACAAAAACCGAGCACTGTGCAATAGTAAAACATAAAAAAAGGATAAAAGACATAAAACCAAGTAAAACAATTTAAAAACAATGATAAAAACAATAAAACAATTTTAAAACAGAGATAAAACCACCATAAAATAGAATAAAAGGCTAGGCTAATGCTAAAAGGCTGTTCAAGGATCTCCTCAATCCTGATGACACGCCTCTTCCTGAGGAAGCGGAGATTTAGGACTGTGTTACCTGAGGGGAGCCTCACCTGAGGGTAGCGTCACCTGAGGGGAGCCTCACCTGAGCGCAGCCTCACCTGAGGGGAGCCTCACCTGAGGGGAAGTCACCTGAGGGGAGCCTCACCTGAGGGGAGCCTCACCTGAGGGGAGCCTCACCTGAGCGCAGCCTCACCTGAGGGGAGCCTCACCTGAGGGGAAGTCACCTGAGGGGAGCCTCACCTGAGCGCAGCCTCACCTGAGGGGAGCGTCACCAAGGCAGATGATGAGCTTCTCAGTGGCAAGGCACCAAGAGAGGATGAAGTATTTATATATATATATATATATATATATATATATATATATATATATATATATGTGTGTATCTAAGGCCTCTGGGGAGGACCTGAGCCTGGAGGATGAGACGGACATTTAATTAATGATATAGAATTTTAATGCAAACAGGAGTTTATGGAAAAAGTTTTCTTCTTTCTGCTCCTTTTCCTTTATTAACTGTTTATGCCTATTTAGTATTATTTCAATGATATGTATTGTAACTACATGAACTAAAAATATAGAAAATGTTGTTGAGCAGTAATATTTATCAGCCTTAAATGAACAAAGTGCTGCTGAACATGTGAAGGTGGTGAGTTCATGATCGGCCTCAGACGGGAATCAAACTGAGACTGGAGGATATCTCACATCAGGCTCCTCACAATAATCCGACTGAATGTTTTCCTGGAACAACAGAAGAAATCTTCTGTGGGATTTTCAGACTTTGAGCCAAAAGTCAAAAGAAAAAGAACGTTTTTCTCTGTTCAGCCTCTCGACTTTACCAAAACAGCTTCAACACTGTAAAAAGTCAAACACTGGATCAATTAACAAAAATGATTCATTTTCATCAAATTAACAATTTGACTTGATAGTTTACTCAACATAAAAATTAAATGAGATAAAAACTAATATTTTAAATGAATTAATGAACTTTTGTTAATTGATCCAATTTTTCACTTTTTACAGTAAAAGTTTTGGTTGAAAACAACAACAAGTCAAAGGGTTGAGAATTCGAGGAAAGCTGGTGATAATAAAACATGAAATGGTCGTAAAGCTTCAGTCTTTTATTTCTAAAAAATAAAAAGTCTGTAGAAGAAACTTTTGTCTAACATTAGAACTAAAACCTCTGCAGTGGAAATGTAAATGTTTGGTGTTTTAGTCATTCGGCGCATCAGTAAAAAGAGTTCATTCCAATCCACTTCTGTCTCCGGTGTGGGCTCGCCGCCTCCCCATGAATTTATCCCCCCTCCCTCAGCCCTTCATTTAAACATGTCATGGCGTGCATTTACCTGCAGTGAACCTTGATTGAGGCGCCTGTGACTTTACACTGATGCCCTCCTAATCTCTATGACTGGCATGCTAATTTCCTGGATGCTGCTATTCAAAACACAAACATGAAATGTTGGTTTTAGAACCAGGAGACCTGCTACAGTGAATTTCAAGTGCTTATTCAAATATTTCATTAAAATGTAAATTTTACAACACCGTACATCTGGCTGTGCACGAGGCATGACTGAAAGAGTTATGAAGTTCTGCAGGAATTTCTCCCTCTGATGTCAATTAACTGGCAGCAGGAAGAGGAGGAGGATTGAACGGCTAATGTTCCCGCCTTGTTTTATCGAGACATGACAGGACCGAGAAACATCCCAGCAGCAGGACTTCCAGGTGTTGACACTGACGATGATTGGCCTGGACTCCAGATTAGAGCTAAACAATTGTCTCATCTGTCAAATAAAGTATTTAGGAGAGGAAATGTGAACGATCAGAGCAGAGTTCCTTCTGATGCGCTTTAGACAAATCCACCTAAATATATATGGATGAATGTTAATCTGTCAGCTTAGAGTAACTAAAGGACATTATTTACACAGCAGTTTTCTACGGTGGTGAAGCAAACGGAGCTCACTTGTTTGATTAGGAAACCCCGAACAGAACTTCCCCAGAATGTTGGGATTTCATGAAGAAAAGAGTCGATGGATGAAGTCCAGAATAAACTCTAAAATATGAATAAAGCCCGAAGAATCATCACCAGATCCTCTGACTCACTGCTCAACAAACACAAGTGACTAAGATGTAGAAACCTGGAAGATTTCAAGAACATTCAAATAAAAAGACTCTTCAAACGTTCCTGAAACTGAAGCTGAACTTCACCGGATCTCCGTGAGGGTCGGATATGGAAACGCTGCACAGAAAACACGCAGAGAAACAATCAAACCAAATATAAAAGGAGAACTTAGAAGCACATCATGGAGACGACAAGATTTCTGAGTATTTTTAACCAATGAGTTTGATCTAATCTGATTGGACTTGATGTGTCCTGGATCTTTAATGTGTTTATTTCTTTTTTATTGCGACTCCTTTTTCTACTTTTGTTTTACTGTTATTGATTTTACTGTGGGAACACTTTGAGAAGCTCACAGGCAGAAAAACGCTTTATAAAGAAAAGAATAAGGAATCATTATGTTATATTAACATCCTTAGTTTTACATGAAGTCAAATCTGTTGTTTCCAAAAGTCTTTGTTGACTTTCTGCTCAGAAGATCAATCAGTCGTTCTTCTTCTGTTCTGTTTTAAAGAAACATTTTAGTTTAGTTTGGATCCACACGTTCAAACTCTTGGATGTATTCAGCTGTTACTCCTGCATCAATGCATAAATGTGACTTCTTAAAAAGGATTTTAGGTTTTTTTCTTCCGTAGTGTTTTGGCTTTAGGCCGTCGCCTGTGTTCCCGTTGCTCCGCCCCCTGTATTTGGTGGTCAGGTGTTGGATGTAAGTGACCCGTTTAGGAGAACGCTCCTCCCTGCAGACTCTCGTCTGTTTGCTTCTCTTTGTTTTCTGTTGTCTCAAACATCACGTCCTTCAACACATCTGTTTACTCTGTTCATCTTCAAACACTGAACGGACCGTCAGTGCTAGAACCGCTCTGGTTCTTCCTTTATCCGTTACGGTTCAGACCCAGTCGGAGTATCCCAGATATTCCAGGAACATTTTCCTGATGTAAACTGTTGATTTTAGCACCGTTGTATCTTTGACATACCAACAGATTTCTACTTCAATAACTGCTTGACTGATATATTTATTCATCTTTTTTGATTCATTTCAAAGACTTGATTAAATCCTCCACGTTTTAGTGTATATCTGCTGATTATCGGCTGGTCGGATTCCTTCACGATGTTTCCACACTTTTG
>NC_050516.1:36976559-36982032 GCF_002922805.2 Oryzias melastigma
GGCTCTGTGGAGCTCCAGGTTCTTCATGCTCCACTTTTATTTCTTTATTTACATTTTTTTTAACTTGCTGGGAAACGAAGACAAAATGGTTGCAGGTGGTGATGAAAATACGAGCCATCCATCATTATTTATTAGACATGAAAAAGATACACAATAATGAAATTTAATCTCTCAGCAGACAATTATTTCCTCATACTCATAACGAAATGCAAAAAGTGCCATGAATCCTAATATGATGTTTGCTTTTATTGGTGCCTGATCCAAGCAGAACAAATAACGTAATTTTATCAGCTCTAAAATGTGATTATTTGCACATGCTAACATTATAATACCAATCTGCAGCTGACAATGCCATCAGATTATTTTTCTGTGCTTAACTAGTTACAATTTGCATTAAGTTATTATGTCTCCCCGGCAATAAAGATTGCTTCAGCCTCACATGCTGCTTTTTCACATTCTTATTACGACTGGGGGAAATTTGGAGGCTTGAAGTTCGACAAGCGTGATGTTTGGATAGAAACTTTCACATGGGACGGGTCAGAGATGGAGTCAGTCATCGTCTCACCGAGTCTGATGGAGTCAGTCATCCTCTCACCGAGTCTGATGGAGTCAGTCATCATCTCACCGAGTCTGATGGAGTCAGTCATCATCTCACCGAGTCTGATGTGAATCAAAAGTGGCAACACTGCAGATGGAGGAACTTAAAGGCGTTTTCCGTGTTTTGGGACATTTGCATGCAGGTGTCCTGATTGGGTGGTTCCTCTGAAGGTGATTAACATTAATGAGTGAGTGTCTCGATGCTCCGCCTGTCAGGCCACATCAGTACAGCGGGACGTTCACGCCGCGCTGAGCTAATGACCGAGACAGCCTGTTTGAAATTAGACTGAGCAGCTCCACGCGGATCTCTGACATTATCAGATGTTTTATTGATGACTCATCATTAGTGGACAGTGAGGTGTGTTTGATCCAGCGTAATCACAATAATGCCTTTGAATTATTAAAGCTTCAAACCTAACCCTAGATCTGTGCAGAGAATATGTACATATTTTACAGTCTCATTTGAATTTTTGCAACAAACACAAACTTAGAGCGTCCCCGGCTCTGATAATGGCAGGTGGAGGCGGGACTATTTTTAAGAATTCATGTGTTGCTGCCCTTGTCCAGTCGGAGGAGAAGAAACGAGGATTTGTGTCGATTCTGTTTGATTCTTGGAGGAGACGGCGTCCCGAACACCTTCCCGCAGAGAGCGAGCGCGGCGCGCGGCGTGAAGGCGTTTTCTGCACCCGAGGCTACAGCGCTGTTTGCTAGTCATTAGTGCTTTGTAAATGATATTTGCTCCCATGTGACACATCATTTGAAATGTTTTTCTAATAACGCCTGCTGATAATAAAATAAGACGGCCCTCGTGTTGTTTGGAGGAGGAAGACAGACAGAATAACTCTAACATGAATTAAGAGGATTGCAAACAGCAGCTGTGCGACTGCGTGTTTGAGAAGCGGCTGCAGATTAGAAGCATCTTTTAGAGTTTGCTGCACCTTTTCTTTAGGTAAATAGATTGGAACTGTTCTTATTGACTCCTGACAAAGCAGCTCCATCCCACCGTGTGACTCTGCGGCTCGCCGCCGTTCGGCCCACATTCCTGGGGTTCGGTGAAGGAGAGCCGAAGCTCCAGCATCATTTGCCTTCATGAAATGAACCAGCAGCTCAGAGATCAATGGGCTCCTGTGGTGAATATGAACAGCCCTGCTGGGGGTTAATCCTCCACCGCTGCCAGTCTGTGGCAAGCCAAGCCTGCACATCCCTGGATACACCAATGGTCTTTGAAATTAGAGTTGACGCCTGTAATCCAGGGAAATGGGCCCTCTGCTCTCGCTTAGCACAGGTTTAGTTTCACTCCAGCTGATGATAAAGGATGACAGAAATGCAGAGCACTATCTTCCTGCCAGGGTGGACCATTCCTGCCAGCTTATCAGGAAACAGGCTGTTACTCTTCTGGTGGCTGGTCCATGGATAAACCCTCAGTGGGTTGGAAGTAACACTGTTCTCACTGAGGAAGACAATAAAATCAAGGAAACTGTTTTGATTCCGTCCCAGAAATGACTGAATATAGGGTCTTGTGTAAGCGCCGGTGATGGAGCGCGTTCATGTTAATCTGCTCTAGCAGGGCAGCAGGAAATTGACAGGGATCTTCTGCAGCGCTTTGCCTGTAAAGGGTGGGATTTACATGCCTAACGAGGGCTTAGCCCCCCCTGCAGTTCACCTGGTACTGCTGTGAGTACACATTTGGGGATGCTAAGGTTGCATTGCTCAGTCTTAATGCTCTTTCATCCCTTCATATGTGTCAGTCTCAGAGATGAAGGTGTTAACTCTCTTTGGTGAAGACAGAACCTTTGGTTGGAGCCTGAGGCCTGTGACCTCTGACCCTGTAACACCTATCATATTTCATACACGAGTTTGTCTGCCCTCCACTGGAGCAGAGGGACATGAAGTGTACAATCAGATCCCCGCAGTGCACAGATACTCCCACAGGGGGCAGTAGTTCCCCCATGTTTCAGCAGTCGCACACGTGCGCTTTTTGAAGATCAACTTTGCTGAGTTTGAAAAGGTTTCTGTAAGAAAAACTTTATCATTTGTAGTGAAACATAAAAAGGAACAGTTGATGCAAAGTGAGCAAAATGTACATTTCATAAACTATGTTTTAGTAGCATGTGACCCTAAATCAGTCAAGTGCCATTTCATTGTGTTGCATCATGTAAAACATCAATCAACGTAAATCTATTCTATAAATATTTCAAAACATAACCTGGCCTTTTTGTGACGCTCATGATGGTTGACGAGTTTAGATCCTCCCCGTGGATCAGCTGTTGACACGCACAGGATGTCATTGGAGGTGCTGATATCTCCACTGACGGGTTCAGTTACAGATGCAGAAGATTCTACATTTACATGTGGAAGCACTAATCAATGCATGGATTCACAACAGAAGAAACCTGAAAGCTGCAGTCCAGGCAGAAATCCTGTAAAGCTGCAAAGGTTTCAGGATTCTTCTGGCCTCATGAGCCCAGCAAAGGTCAGAGAGTTTGACCTGGGAGGGACGGAAAACCACCGTGCCAAATCAATAAGGTTAAGATCTGAAAGAAGGAGAAACGTGATGTTGTCCAGACACCCACCAGCCAGTTCCAGCCACGGGTTTCTTTTGCTCCATTTTTTAGATTTGAAATGACATCGTTTTGTTTTTGTTTGGTTCTCACAATGTTTTGGTTAGTCAAGAGAAAAAACCTCTAAGACCTGCTGTGTCAGATATGATACAAACTGAAACTCAGATGAAAAATGATATTTCTTCTGTTTTCTTGTTCAGAGGGATCAATAAGTTCTCCAAGTTCAAAAGATTCAAATTTTCTGTCAATTCTTTACAGGCTACAGACAAATACTTTTCTTCTTCTGCTCTAGAGAAGGTCGTGCAGCTGAAGTAGAAGTGCAGACAGCAGAGAAGGGAAGCTCCATCCATCCATCTTCCAGACCGCTTCTTCCCTTTCGGGGTCGCGGGGTGCTGGAGCCTATCCCGACTACTGAAGGGCGAAGGCGGGGTTCACCCTGGACAGGTCTCCAGTCTGTCGCAGGGCCTCAATCACACACCCATTCACTCTCACATTCACACCTAGGGGCAATTTAGAGTCACCAATGAACCTATGAAGCATGTTTTTGGACGGTGGGAGGAAGCCGGAGTCCCCGGTGAAAACCCACGCATGCACGGGGAGAACATGCAAACTCCACACAGAAAGGTCCCAGCCGGGAGTCGAACCGGGGCCTTCTCGCTGTGAGGCGAGAGCGCTGACCACTGCGCCACCGTGCATGAAGGGAAGCTGAGGAATCAAATAGAAACATCAACATTTTGTTTGTGTGGAAGCTGAGATCCTTGGAAACGCTAGAAAAATGTCTTGTTTCTCTGGCAGGAGAAGAAAAACCTTTCTGCTTTTGTTTGGAGTTCCGCCCATAAACTCTCATTTGAGAGTTTGAGTCCCTGCAGTGAAATAATGGGAGTCTGGCTGAGTTCATACAGGAAGTGAACCCGTACGAACTCATTGTTTCCAAACTAATCCACACCCTGCTGTTTATTGACAGAGGACGGGCTGAGTGCAGACCGGCCAGTCCGGGAGGCTCCGCCTCCAAACAATGGAACGAGGTAAAGCGGTCCATCAGGGGGATCAGAACATACTCTGTACTTATTCTATACAATATGTTTGATCAGAGACGATCTTTAGTCAGGATTGAGATCACATCCCAGCATAGATCAGCTGACAGTCACTCTGATCTCCTATTGGCTGCAGACGTGTGTCTGTTCTTGTTCTTTTTGACCTGACTGCTGCTTTTCACCAAACATTTGATCACTAACATAATAAACATTTTATACATAAGTCTCATCCTGTTGGTTATACTGCAGCAGGCCTGGACCGGACCAGCTCAGGATCACGATGTTCGTTCACGTCACGGACTCCTTTTCTTTCTTGAATGTATTCCGTTATTACAGTTCAAATCTTTGTTTAGTTTGTGTCCTTCCTGTCACCTCAGGAACCTGTGGATGGAAGTCACCGAATGCAGGAGAGCAGAAAACTTCATCAACTAAGACTGGATTTATTCAGGCTGGAGAAGTCAGTTGGTGTGGATGGAGTCCAGAACCTTGAGTTTGGTGTGGATGGAGTCCAGAACCTTGAGTTTGGTCTGATTCAGACGGGTTAGACCGGACATTTCTACTTGAACCCAAAGCTAGTGAACAAGTTTATTTAAATATTTACTAACAGCTTAAAGACCCACCTGTAAATAACTGAATTGTAAATCATATAATAGTTAAAACATTCTAATTGATAAAAATAAAAGTCTTGACATAAACACATTAAAGAAATCATTTTTATTCAAAAATCAAGTGTTTATAACAACGCATATGAGCTACTTGCTAATGTCTAATAATGCTAAGAAGTGATGCTTTATAAATGATTTAAGTGTTTATTAATGCTCAGCTGATGCTTAACTAACGCTTCACTAAGACTTAACTAATTCTTAACTAACGTTTTATAGAGTGACGTTCTCATAAAATGCTCCCAGTTGAAATCAAAGTTTAGTTGCATCCATTCAACTTTTGGTTTTAGTTTTATCTTTTCTGTCTTTGAATTGAAAAACATTTGAAGCTGCAAACGTTTTGGATTGTGGATAAAAAACTCACCCAAAGTTTTAGTCTCACTTCAAACCAACATCCCAAACTTTCATCACAACATCTCTGCTGTGTTCCTGGTTCAGAAAACCATCAGAGACGTGAACACAAATGTTCTTCAGAAATAATTGTGTCTTTAAACAATAAAAATGTGTCAAAGAAAACTAGATAATCATGTTATTTATTCAGATATATTTTATATCAAAGAGAATGCTTAATGTACAAAAATAATTAGGAAAATGTTTTAAAAAAAACCTGGGGAGGCAA
>NC_050516.1:36982070-36983068 GCF_002922805.2 Oryzias melastigma
CCACCTTTGAAACTGATTACATTTAGAGATTAAAAGGAAAATCAGAGAAAAGCTGAAAAACAACATTTAGTATTGACATCTTGACCACAGAGGGCTTTGGTTGCACGGCGCTGGTATTATTGCATTCTGAGATCAAAGACAGCTTTAATTAGGTTATTGTAAATACATGAAAACTTACTTCATACTTCAGCAAACACATCAATACAGGATATTCTCTGTTCTTTTTTATTGCTCATGAAGACAAACAGGATTCCTGTCGTCTTCAGACAGTTGATTTCTGGATTGACAGCTAAAACAGGATATGCTGCTTTTATTTTAGACCTCCTTTGTGTCTCTTTGGCTCAGAAGAAAAATATTAACCATTTGAATAAATATTACATTTATTAATTATGTTTTGTCATTTATTCTTAGACTTTTAAACTGAGGGAATCTTCCATGAGTCAAAATTAACTTTCTTTTTTTATTTTACCACTGCTGACATTACAGAGTCCAGATGTACTGAGAGCTTTATTAATTCTCCATCAAGCACACGTTATATAAGTAAGCAAAATTATATTCTCAGAATCAGTCATTTTTAGAATAACCTGAAACTCATATTCTCTCCTGAGGTCTGGTTGCTGTTCAGAGACATTCTCTAAGTATAATTGAAAAACTACTCTTATTAGACACCGGCTGTATTTTATTTTGAAAGGAACCCGTATGTGCTGCTGTAAAAATATATGTATTAGAAACAGAAATATTGCAGATTTTTAAGATAAAGTGTATCAAAGTCACTTTAGGAATTTTCTTTGCTATTGGGAACACAGAGCACAAACAGTCACGGGACCCTGAAAGAGATTCAGAGGGTTAAGAAGGTGGATGGATGATGATGGATGGATGGATGATGATGGATGGATGATGTATGGATGATGGATGGATGATGGATGGATGATGGATGATGGATGGATGATGGATGGATGATGGATGGATGATGGATGGATGGATGGATGGATGGATGG
>NC_050516.1:36985196-37002064 GCF_002922805.2 Oryzias melastigma
GATGGATGGATGATGGATGGATGATGGATGGATGATGGGTGGATGGATGGATGATGGATGATGGATGGATGATGGATGATGGATGGATGATGGTTCTGCTGTTTGTCTGTTTATCGTAAGTCATTGCAGTTTCAGACACAGAAATAGTAGATTATTCTCACATGGAGGCTGAAATCGAAGGGTTAAAGTGATCGTTAAACTCCGAGTTGATAGAATTTCAGAGTGTTTGTGGGAAGCAGAGACACAGACAGGAGGAGAGCTGATAAAACTCCTTCAATAAATAATCTGATGTGATCGGGCCTTCCCGACGGGAACAGCAGGAGCGGTTTTCCTGGGAGTCTCAGAACAGCCAGTCCATCAGCGTCACAGACACGGATCCATCGCTGCAGCCGCAGTCTCAGGCCTGATTTATGATTCATGAGAACAAATCCTTTTGACAACTTGAGTGATCCCTTCATATGGAGCCAAAATGTTTTCTGTTCCTGCAGAGGACCTCTGTGTGGAACGCTAATTGCTGTGAATAAAACTTTGAACAATACAAGCCAAATGAGTTTCTCCTGTTAACATGGAGCTGCAGGACGTAATGGTTCTTGTCAAAGCTGTCCTGGGAATACAGGGAGCTGTCGGAGTAAACCTTTGGAGTCCACTGAGGAGTAAAGGCAGCATGTAGAAAACAGGCTCATCTAGAAGAACCGTCTAGATCCAGAACAGTGGTGGTTCAACAGGATTCAAAAGGATGAAATATCACCTCTAGATCTAGTCTCAAAGCTTTTTGACACACAGGTTCATGTGGAAGAACAGAAATGTAAGACTGAGTTTAGCGTTATATCTGCCCTTTGACCGTTGGGGGAATAAAGAGTCCAAACGTTGAATGGTACCACTGACTGAACAAAGGACAACTGGAACGTTTCACTTTAATCCTCAGTGGGTTTAAATGGAATCCCTGGATATAAACTTATCTTTCCCAATTAAGAGAGCGACTCACAAAGTGCTTCACCAGGTTAAAACTAGATCAAACCCTGAGAGTGTTTACTGGCTCCAGTCAAAAGTCTTGCTGTAGAGTTCTGGACAAACTGGAGACTTTTAAGAGACTTTTTGCCAAAAGAGAGTTAAAGTAATCTAAATGAGAAGAGATAAAAGCATGGAGGATCAGCTCCAGATCAGATAAAATTCACTTCAGATTAGCCTCGTTCCTCAGGTGATAAAAGCTGTTTTTAACTTGAGCTTCAAATGGGAGATTAGAGACAGATTGGTCCAAGCAGACACCAAAAATCCTTCAGACCGGACCGAGGAGCTCAGGGAACCGAGGTGTCCTTTGATGGAAGGTATTTTATCATCAGGAGCAAAAGGTCTTTTGAAGGTTTATAAGTCAGAGGTAGTCATGTAACCATACCCTGATGATGGCCAACACTCCACTACAGGGGTCACTAACTGGTGGTCCGGACCCAGATGCTGGGTCATGCAGACCCAGACCGCTTGGTACCGGGACGCATACAAGGAAAAAATGCATATGCTAACGTTGATTCTTTCTGCTTTTTATTTTCTGATTCTGAAGAAAGTTTTATTTTGGAAAACTACCAGATTCTGTTCACAACATCCGCCTGACGGGCCGTGTCTGGTCTCACCTCAGTGAACGAGGAGACCCACAGACCAATCATATGCGAGTTACACAACCCACGTGATAACATGCAGCCAATCAAATCTTCATTTGGTGACGGTTCAAGTTATTTGGAACCGAAAGGCGGTTGACAGAAACTGGGAAAAAAAGGTAAAGAATGCGTGGAGAAGCTGAAGGTGAGTGATCCAAAGAGTGAAGATGAGACGAGAGAAATGGAAAAAGAGGAAAAGACGAAGGAGACGAGAAAGTGAGGAGAAAAAGAGGGATCTGGAGAAAAGTAGAGAAAATGTCCCTTTCTGAACAAAGAAAAGTAGTTTGTAAAAATCCATCATTGAATCCTGAGTGGACAGAAACGTTTCTGTTTCCCACCTTGAGTTCTAAACCAGAATGTCTCATATGCTCTAAAAACCGTTACACTCATTAAATGTGCAAATGTCAAACGTCACTATGAGACAAAGTATGAAACATCTGAAGAAACTTTCCCTCAAGTCAGAGTGAAGAAGTCACATCACTTAAATGAGCAAATGCCGGGCTGTTCCAGATACAACTGTGGATCTCAGGGCAGATGTGGCTCTCAAAGACTTTCAACCACCAACTCTTTCCCAGGCAGTTTTCTACACACCATGTTTAGCTCCACACACAACTGTGAGGCAGCTATTTCAACAATGAACATGATTAAAACAAAATGTCGCTCCAGGATCACCAGTGAAAATGTGCTTGAGAACGACCCCGATACCATTCAAGCCCAGGTTTAAAGTCCTGGCTGGACAAGCTAGAGCTCAGTTCTCTCACTCAGGTCTGTTGCTACTTTAAAAAACATTTCCAGTTTTGACATGAAACCCTGATAAATGATAAACTGAACAATCTTCTGGGAGAGTTTGATCTGTGGAAGAAGCTGATGAGGGCGGGTGGATCCTCCTTTTAGTTTTCTTCATGATGTCCGTTTGTGGTTCAGTTTAATGTGTTTATGTGATCCATCCATCCATCCATCTTCTTGACCGCTTTGTCCCTTTCGGGGTCGCGGGGTGCTGGAGCCTATCCCGACTACTGAAGGGCGAAGGCGGGGTTCACCCTGGACAGGTCGCCAGTCTGTCACAGGGCCTCAATCACACACATTCACACCTAGGGGCAATTTAGAGTCACCAATGAACCTATGAAGCATGTTTTTGGACGGTGGGAGGAAGCCGGAGTCCCTGGTGAAAACCCACGCATGCACGGGGAGAACATGCAAACTCCACACAGAAAGGTCCCAGCCGGGAGTCGAACCGGGGCCTTCTCGCTGTGAGGCAAGAGCGCTAACCACTGCGCCACGGTGCAGCCCGTGTTTATGTGATGTGACATTAAATACTGTCAAAAAAAATTCAAATTGTACTAAAGTCATTTGAAGAGCGAGTTAGATACATTTCATGCAGATGTGCCACCAATCTTTGGCTACTAAGAAAATATTACTCTCAATATTTAGACTTTTTTTTCTGGGAATTTCGTTTCAATATTTTTTTTCTAGCTGGACCCCTTCAGATTTGAGTTGAAGACCCCTGCTCTATAGGTGAGAAAACATTTGTAATTATTTCCCTCAAAGGAACAGTAAAGCTGAGTGTCATCAGCATATAGATGATATTAAATGTGGAAACATTTGCAGATGAGTCTCCTATGAGGGATCATATGGAGATTGAACAGAAATAGAACTTTGAAACATGACCAGACAGGATGTTTGGATCTGAAGATAAAGAGTCAACAGCGACCTTATAGGATCCACCACTGAAATAGGAGACAAACCGGTTTACCATAACCCATCTGAAGATGCTCAATCATAAGATCATGGTCTACAGAATAAATGTAGGTCTAAATTCAGGTCTAAAAAGAGGCTAACATAACCCCCCCGAACCCCCTGTTTGTGCACAGACGTCGACTGTCTGTGTTGTGAGTTTGTGTAGCAGATGGAGGATGTTGGGAAAGTCTGAAAAACTTGAGAAGATCATTGGATGACCTCTTTCATTCCAAACGTTCATTCCAAATCCCATCACCACCAAGGATTGCTGAATGAATTGCTGGATTCAGTACCAGTTGCACTCAACCATCAACCACTGTTGCCTGACTTCAAGTCCACTGGAAGGTACCATTAGAGAAAAGGGCGCTCCAATTGTCTTCAAACAATTTTGAAATTTAGAATGCTTGCATGGCGTCACGTTTGGAGAAAGCGGTAAGTCTGGCGCGCGAGGGGGTGAGGCCAACCAGGAAGTAACAAAACATTGCAGTACCGCCACTGACCAGAGAGGGTGGTGCTTAGAGTGAGCAGTTCCCATTGATCCCCATGTTAATGTCGTCCTTTTCATCCCTGCAATAACACCCTTTGATCATAACTCTTAAACTTTTTATTTCATCAATGGCTACATGTTTGATTCATCTTTGTTTAACCACTGCCGGCATTGCAGTTAATCATGTGATATTGAGAGCTTTTTGAATTCTCCGCAAAGCACACGTCAGATAACTTGGCTAACAGGCAGGAGCTGTCTCCAGAATACTAAACTCACTACATCTCCCAGCAGCCCCAGCGCACATGTCCTGGATGCTGCTCACCTGTCTCCAATCTGATAATCATCCACATGACAGTTGAGCTCTGATCAGTCTAAAGCCTGACTCAGTGCGAAGTATTGTTTGTGTCATCCAGCATGCATTACTGAGCGTTTCAATCTGGATCTGATCTTCTGGTTCTGATCCTGCTTCTTCTCTGATTACCTGCCCTGACCCTCACCTGGACTCTGACACCTCTACTCTCTTCTTGGATGACCCCGTGCTCATGATTGACCTCTGCCTGTCTGACCCTGATTTAGCTTTGTGGATTTCATCTGTTTGGTTCCTGTCTGAACTAATCAACCTGCTGCAGGTGGAACCAGCTGTCTGTCCGTTTGAGACAGGATTGAAAGATCCCACTGTTGTAGTTTAGCTATTGTACGCTTTTCAGCTACAATCTATACATGAATGATTTGATGGCCACAGAAATATAAATGTCTTGTTTTTGTCTGAATAGTAAGACCGGACTTTGTGGTTTTTGTTGGGTTTTGGTCAATAGAAATGGACCCCACTGGCTCTTTTCACTGTGAAGGTTGAAGAATCCTGATTGAGCTTAATCCCTCCCAATGATATTCAAATAGTGCACCTTATCTTTGTGCATAAACAGAAATGGGGGTTGAAAACTCAAACAGACAGTTGAGAGGAGATCCGCCTTCAGTACACAGACATGAGTTCAAATTCTGAATCTTTTAGATCAGAGGTCGTCAACCTGCAGCTCCAGATCCACATGTGGGTCTCTTATCTCTCTGTGGTGGATCCTCGGTCAAACATAAATCAGTCATGGAGACTGCTGACCCAGACATGTCGACCGTCAGAGTCAGCAGCTCCCCCTAAACAAAAACACCTAAAGAAAACAAACAAATAAAGCACACAAACACAAGACTACCAACACCAAACTAAAATAACAAAACCCAGCAGTGTAAGACTACTGAGGACAAAGAGAGTATAATTACTGTACCTTTTATGTATGAAGGTCTGTTTGCTTTTTATAGTCTTGTTATTTTGAACCTTGAGTCCATAATAATAAATTATTCTATTCTATTCTATTCTATTCTATTCTATTCTATTCTATTCCATTCTATTCTCTGTGGCTCCTTCCAGGATTGGAAACGAGCCTAAAAGGCTCTTTTACTGTTGCTGACCCCTGTTCTAGATTGTTCTAGACTGTTCTAGACTGTTCTAGACCCTTCACTCTCCTCATTTTCAATTCTCTACAAAATGTTTCAAGTTGAGACATTGTGACATCAAAGCCTTCTGTGTCATGACCTACCACAGGAGACATGGAAGAAAGGGTTCATTTCCTGCAAGGTGAAGTTCTCACCAGAGAATCTGTCACAGACGCACTGCTAGGAACAGAGAACTTCTTCATGTCTGCAGTTTCTGCAGTGAAGACCAGAGTTGCAGACTCAACAGTAAACTGTGTTGAAACCATCCAGAGATATTCATTTCACTGACCACCGTCTCCACGGGCTCTCCCATCCCCCCCGGCCTGTACACTCTTGGACCATCCTGAAGTACGTTCTCATGGTCTGCTGAAGGGTCAGTAACTGCGTCTTTCACCACCTTTGCTCTGTACATCATCAGTGCAGACGTCCTCCTATAGTCGCCACGTCAGACCGGCTGAACAAAGTCCTGCATTGACGGTACAGGGAGTGAAGACACCTTTAGGAACCTCCAATCCACAGTGGCAACAATTCCATTCAGGTTAAACACAAACCATAAATGCAAATAAAAACTCACCACTTCCAGGGAACGTTTCTACAGAAAGACAAGAGTCTGTCTGAACGTGGACGTCCGGTCTAAGAGACAACTGTAGTTTAACAGCAGAGCCAAAGAAAACACCACAAAAACATCAGTATTCAAATTCTGCAACCATGAAAAGAAATGTAAAAAACAACGTTTTGACTCTGCATCTCACCCACCATCAAACTATTAGTATATAGTTCAGAGAGAAAAAGATCATCTTTTAATAAAATCTAATGACTGACTGAAAAATGCAAAAAGAATAATATTGATAAATTCAGATGAGCAGTGTTTTGTTTATCTTCAGGAGAAGTCCCTTTATCTGGTGCTCTGCTGAATCTCTCTGCTCAACAGTTAAATGGAGTCAGTCTCTCTGAACTGGAACCACATCGCAGTATTACTTTGCTCCTTTACTCTGGGGCCTGCAGCTTATGAATACTGCATAGATATAAAGTAGGCTGCTGGTGATGGACAGATCCTGAGGCTTAATCAAGCGTTAAAGAGCTCCGAGCTCTAGACGGGATATAGATTTGGAGGATACACAATGTTTAATAAATAATGAAGAAGTGTATGTCTTATTGTACATCCACGAGAAATTCCAAAAAAATCAGCAGTGGACAAGAGGCAAGAAAAAGTTCTGCAATGACCTGAAAGATTTCCCTCATGGAGCTTTCATTATCCAACAATAATTTAGGATTGGTTTTGTAAAAAATATATATATAAAAACCCAAAGTAATTGTATGTCTCTAGAAATAATGATGAAAACCGAACTTGGTGAAGCTACATCCAACTAACTTTTGTCATGACTTTATCAAAAACAAAGTTAAAAAGAAGAGAAAAAAAACAACCAGAACCACGGAGCCCATCCAGGTTTAAGACAAACATGCAATCACAACTGACCAGATCGGGGATTCAAGATAATCCAGATACCGGAAAGGGTCCTCTGGTTAAAGCCACCAAACCAACAATAAAACAGGTACGTTTGTGTTCAGCAGCACTCTAGAACTGCTCTGTCATCACAAGCTGAAGCATATCCAGAGAAGGAGCCACCTATAGAAACTCCACAACCTCCAGGAGTACACCGAGACCTTCAACGTCTACACGAAAAGGAGGATCTATAACGACTGGATCCATCGGTTCAGAACTGGAGAGCAGGTAGGCCTGAAAAAAGCTGGCGCCATGCTGTCAACAAGGATCCAAATGGACAAAAACTGGAGGATTGTCAGAGGAACCGAGGATCTCTGAACGAGGATCTCTGAACGAGGATCTCTGAACGAGGATCTCTGAACGAGGATCTCTGAACGAGGATCTCTGAACGAGGATCTCTCTGGTCTAATCAGAACCTGAGAGATCAACATGAAGCCTCTGCTATTAATAAAGTTAAACTTGAATCTTGAATCTATTATAATGTTCGGTTGATGTTTCCATCTTAGTTTATCATGTTTGCAGAGAAAATCCTCCAGAGAGAAAAAAAACAATTATTACATTAGCATTTTCCTTCTTTCAACTGGACTGTTCTTATCTGGACTCTTCAAACTTTAACTAGGAACTATCGATCTGCTCCGTGTTATCGCTCTCATGATAATCAGGATCAACATCTGGATGAAAGTCTCTGAAGGACAGTAGAAACACAGGATGCTGTCACTTTATTGTAACTCGCAGGAGCCAGAACTCACGGCGCTCAGACCAGCTGAAATCAGGGGATCAGACGAGCATGTTTCTGAAGTTTAACCAGAAATGTTCTTTTTGAATGAATTCAAGAGTTCATAAAGGCTGTTGAAATGAATAAAATTAAATTAAAATTAAATAAAATGAATATACCTTTTAAAATTAAAAATCAAATGTTGTATTTTTTAGACATGTCTTTTCTATGATTACCTTTTTCTGTGTGGGTTTTCAACATTTCTCTGGTAAAAAGGCAGAGAATTTATGAGTTTCCTGTTCAAATACGCTAAACAGCGCTGGGTGAGGCCGCTGTAGCCCCACCTCTCCAGCGCCGCACACACTGACTTTACCTGCAGCTGATGCATGCGCTGTATTGTTTTGGTCTCGCCTTCCGTCTGATCACATTGGTTCCAGTTTGTGACTCATTTAGTCTTTTTGTCCTCTAAAAATTCACTTTATAAACACGCTAGGTAAGGCAGTCTGCAGTACGTATGCCACAAGGCAGGGGGCGCTGGTGAGCCCAGAGGATGTGACACACGGCTAAAGAATAATAGAATTAGCGTCAGCAGGTCAAGAGCAGCCGTCCAGTTACTCTTTATTATTGTTTGGCCTCAATTTCTAAATGGAGGATTTGGTTTTTAAACCCCTAACTCAAGAATTAGTTTAGACTCGTCTCTGGTAGAGATCTCCACGGAGACAGAGAGACTTTAACACTGAAGAAAGGAAAGACTTCTACAAACAGAACATTCATCTGTTTCTGCAGAAGGAGCAGCACAGACGTCATTCAGAAGTAAAAGTAAGTCAAAAACAACAATCTAGGGGACTTTCTTTCTGTAGTACTGTTTGTAAACAGAAGTAAAATACTGAAATGGAATTTTAAAGAACACATTTTAACTTTTGTCAATCAAATGTTTAATCAGCTGCTCTGTAGAGTTCATATGTCTGTAAATCTGACTGAGGATGTTAGTGCCTCACCAGCTGTGAACCTCACTGCAGCTCACTGGTCTGACAACATATTTTTATCTGCAACCTGTAAGAAAATTAAAAGGGAAGGTCATTAGCAACAATCTGTGAAACTGATATGTAAACCCTTTGTGACTATCCCACCATGACAGGAGCGTCAAACTCAATCACACGAGGGGCCAAAATCCAAAACACACCTGAGGTCACGGGCCGAACCGGATAAACATTTATTAAACACTCTAAAACCTCATTTTTAAAACTTGAAAACTGTAACTTTTTAACATGATTATGAACTCGATATTTATCATTACCTGCAATGATGCTAGTGTGAATGCTGTAGGCTAAATTTGACCGCTGAACATGCTAGTGCTCATAGCTGAAGATGCAGAAATTGATAGCTATAATACTGAAGCCGATAGCTGAAGTCACTGAAGCTGATAACCAGCTAAAATATTAGCTAAATGCCAAATTAGCCTAAAAAATAAAAAAACACCTGGGTTAGCATGTAGCTGAAATATTAGCTAAACTCCAAAATAGCCTCAAAAATCTTAGTAAATGCCAAAATAGTCCAAAAAGCTGCAGAATGTCAATTTGTAAAACTTTAAAACCTTAATTTTTTTATCATAATTCTGAATAATAAAAAGGCAGGAATATTATTCCAGAATAAATCAACTTAAACCTTGTTTTTCTTTTTTTTTATTTGTCCTGTCCGACAGACACGAGCTGAGAGCCTCTTCATGCATTCATGAGTCTCACAATAGAAGAGACAGTTATAATCAGTCAACAGGTTTTTTGTGTTTGGCTTTGATAAAGAGATCAACTTTTTAAACTCAGGATTGACAAGAAAAACAAAGAATGATTTCTAAATTCAACAACCGAGCCTTCACGTGGGTTTTACAACCTTTTCATGCACATCTCCTTGTGTCGTTTCTCTGGTTATAAGCGAGTAAATTTCAATGTCATTTAAAGTCACAGCTGTAATTTATTGGCTTTGCAGAGCTGACAGACAAAGGTCACGAGCGGTGCTGGGAGGCCTTCCTATCAACCTGATCTGTGCAGGTCATTAACCTTGACCCGGTGCAAATAAATGACAGTCATGGAAGCCCCCCCCCCCTCCATACACCCAAGAAGAAGTTTCCGTCTGTGGTAACTTCCTCTGCTGCCCCCTGAGCTCAAACGTTTCATTCTGGCCTTAATTGTCATGTGGCAGCCAGCGCAGCCTTCTTAATTGATCTGACCTTTCACTGCGCCTTCCACGCTCCAATCCTGCTTTCATTGTTCCATCTGGCTCTCTCAAAGCGACATCTGCTTGACTGTACTTCAGCTGCTGATCTCTGCTCACAATCCTCCAACTTAATGTATTCTTCAGCAGATGTTAGTTTTTATAGGTGAGCAGGAGCTTTCACTCACCCTCCAACACCGAGCATTCAACAGACCAGGAGGAGTTCACTCTGCAGACTAATTATGTTGTTAATAATCTCTTCAAGCATTAGTTTCAGGTTAAAAGCAGAAGATTGTGCTGCAGTGTAAACTTTGTTTTATTATTCAATAAAAGAACAGAGAATGTAAACCCGTTTGTAATGGCAGAAAGGATCATTTTTAACAGGGTATCTCTGATTGTTTTTCCTCTCATGTTAAATATTCTCATCCCTGAGATCTTTTGCTCTAAATCTTGTAATCTTGTATCAGATAAAGGTAATCACTGGGGATTCAGCCCAGTTCTCCAGAACCATTCTTTTGGAAAACATCACGTTTAAGTATTTAAAGTTCAGTTAGATCCTTTTTTTAACTTTTTCCCAGGAACAATAAAGTCTTCGTTCTTCGTCCTTCCACTGAGGATGACGCGTCACTCGTGTCTCTCCCTTTGAAAACACCTAACCTGTTCTGACGTTTTCCCAAAAGATTCATTTGAAATATTCTGTTTTTCCTTGTGAAATGCTGCTGAATATTCTAGCTGCCGGTGGGTAAATGAGAGCGTATAACTGACACCTATTGATTGCTGCGTTCTGTGTGGTGAAGGCAGGATATGGATTTTCTAACCCTGCACTGTCCTCTGCTTCCCTGGAAGGGTAATGCACCACACCATCAAGAGAAACCACTTTATGGTCTGAAACGTCCTGACTGAAGCTTTCAGGGTGAATTTAGTCAGAAATGACTGCCTAGATTTCCAGATTATAACCTTTTAAATGAAATGTGCAGAGATTGTTCTTTCTTAAGTACAAAATGAAGTATTTAGTGGGTCGACTGGGCAGTAGAATACATGGGTTGACATGTAATGGGCTCAAGGTCAGAGTCTAAAGCTCCCCTGAAAGCAAACTGGCACTGATAGACACGTGGACCCTCCTGAGCCGTTAGGCGGCGAGCACAGCGCAGAACATCTGTTCACCAACAGCCCTGACACCGGCGCCCAGCCGCCGCCTCAGACCCCGGCCATGGCCAGATGGCAGCGCCGCTCCCTCCTCTCCACACTCTGAACAAATCACGGAGCAGCATGGCCTGCAGGTACCACCCCAGGCCTTCCTGAGCCGCTCGGCGCTGACCACCCTCTGGTGGATTCAATGTTCCCTCCTGTCAAAGACAAATTGTCATACAGACTGCTGCTTTATGAATTTGCCCTGCGGACCAAACCATAGAAGAGGTGAAGAAAAATCCTTGGCCTGAGCTGCTCAACTTTGAAACTAAAGTCTGCACTCAGAGAACTCAGGAAGAAGTCAGAGTTTCTTTGGGGGGGGTCTACGTTTCTCCTTAAAGGAGGAGGTTTTAGTGAAAGTTTACTGATAAAAACTCTGTGGGCTGCTTGTTTATACTTCACTCTCATCATAAATATATGTGAAAGGTTAAGGTTCATTCACACCAAACGTTACTCACACGACAAATTCGCTGCTGCATGTGGGAGGAGCTAATGCCTTTAGGATGATGCTATAAGGAACATGTCTGTGGAGTTCTCACTTAGATTGTATGAAGACACGGATGATGTTGAGAAATAAATCAGGTTTATTTATAGTGGAGACATCAGTAATCATGTCTCCATGTTTGGGTTCATATGATTATCAGTAAAAGATTACAGGGGGCTGTGTCTGTATGACAGTCACTTCCATGGTGTTTCTGTGTCTCTGTGTCTGAGCTTGAAGGCTGACTGTTTCATATTAAAATTAGGAGACCTTTTTCCTTTCTCTAATGTCTGGTTGAGGCCCGAGCCGGCAGCCTCTGCACCCTGCAGCTGCTCTCTGTCTGCCGCCATATCGAGCGATCGAGTTCCCCACAGGAGAGAAAGTCACTGAAAACGTCACGTGACCAAAGCTGAGTTCCTGATTGGCCGATGCGACACAGTGACCTCCGTGTTACTCAAATCGAGCTGCCAGCAGACCTTACGCCGCGCCTGTGGCTCACATCACGTCGCAGGACTTCAGATCGCCTCATGTTACGTCTGTTCCATTGATTTAACATTGAAACTCCGCCTCCGCCGCGCAAATCACGTTCAGTGTGAATGCACCTTTAGACTTATCTAAGCACCTTAAAACATATAGAAAATGCCACCATGCCACATAAAAACATAATTTCAGTCTCTTACAAGGTTGGAGCTCACTCGTATTCAGAAGTGAGAATAATAATAATATTAAAAAAGGAGTAACCACCATTGACTCCTTAGTCAGTTAGACATATACTCAAAGGAACGAGGTGGTCTCTAAAAACAGAGTTTCCATGGTCTATTAATCTTTTTCTAGAGTCATGGTAGGAACTACCTAAGAATTAGATCGACGAAACTATAGGCAGAAATGTGAAAACAATCTAAATGTTTTTGATTTGACTGTAGTTACCTGAAGAAAAAGATTTTGTTTGTATTTATTTTTGTAAGTTTTCCATGGAGTGATTATTGATTTGTACTAAATGTTAATCAAACAAGCTCTCTCTCTCTCTATGGAATGAATTACAGTCATAATTAAAACAATGTTAAAGTATTTGTTAATTTAAAATAAATACAAAGAAATAATTTTCAGTCTTTCCAATAAATCATGGATAACAGTCATTGATCCATTTTACTGTCGATGTCCCATCAATGTAATGATTAGACAAGGTAAGTTTATCTGTAGCACATTTCATGTACAGAGATAATTCAAAGTTCTTTACATAAAACATTAAAGAAACAAAAGAAATAGTAAAGGTGCGATCATTTAAATCAAATTAAAAGAAAGTAAACTTTAATTGACAACAAGCATAGATAAACGGTGTGGATGTAAACACCTGTAAATACCTGAGTATGTATTTATTACTTAGTCATTCAAATGGTAAATGAGGTGTATTTAAATAGTACTTTACTACACTGATGGCGTCTCTGGTGCTGACCTATAACCCCCAGAGGCAGCGTGGGGTTCAGCGTCTTGCTCAAGGACACTTCGGCACATGGGCGGGCAAGGAGGGAATCGAACCTAATTCATCTGATCAGAGGTCGACCGGCCGACTGCTGCACCACAGCCGCCCTATTATGATGTGATAATGACACGCTGATTGATAAATATATTGATGTTGCTAATATCAAATACAGTGTAGATTTGCTGTATTTTCTGTGACAGACTGGCGACCTGTCCAGGTGAACCCCACAATCGCCCATCAGTAGCCGGGTTGGGCTCCGGCGGCCCCTCGAGCCCGAAAGGGAAGAAGCGGACAAGCAGATGAATGAATGAATTTGCTGTATTTTTGTTGTTGAGTGGATATAAGGCTTCAGTAAACTTCAGCGTATCTCCATTTCAAACATGTTTATTATTCTGTTAGCGACTGTTATCACTGTACAAATGAATCTGTTTGGAATAAATCTCGTCAACTTGATAGAAGCAGAAAGGCTCTTTGCTGTCGGATGTTCATTTAAATGCAGTTAAACTTCTGCTGAAGGGAATATGTAAAGAGAATATTCCAGTTTACTACGATGACCTCCGCTGAGCATCGTTTCAAATGAACGAGTCATTTGGGAAAAACTGCCGGGGCCGACAGAAGGAAATAAACCAAACCCTAAATCAAGCCTAAAACCAGTAACTTATTGAATAAATGGTTCTCAAAGTTGAATTAATAGGAGTCCTTAGTGGCCGTGTGGAACCTATTGATTGAGACATGAGGGTGTGTTCAAATAATGTATCCTGCAGCAGTCATCCGTCTGCCTCCGAGGGGCCACACTGTAATCAACAGATTGTTAGACATGCATTTTCTGGGCTGCTGTCAGCGCCTGATCTATGGGATCAGAGAGAGTCATCCTAATCCATCCAGCGCTGCAATTTATTCTTTAATTTTAATTGTATACACAAAACATTGCAGTGATTTAGGTGACACAATGGAAAGATGAAAGGCGTTTCTATTAAAAGGGTTGCTCACCCTTACAGGCCCATTTCCAGCAACACTGCTTTTAACAACATGGTTATTGTTTTATTGATCAGGCTTTTATTACGGCTTTGACACCAATGTTATGTACTAATCGAACTGCATATAATTTTGACGTTTTTTATGGCATTATGACTGCAATTAATTTATTAACTATTATTTTTTCTGCAATTTTCATCCTAACCAGGTTTGCAGGAAAGTGCTCCATTCATCATGACCATGTTGTCACTCATGCACTCTCGGCTCTGTGGCACAGTGCATGACCTGTGTGAGGGCTGCAGAGCCGGCCAATCAGGCGTCTGCACCCTCTAGTCCTGGTGGAGACGCCTCCCTTTGTTCTCTGCAGCAACATGCTTTTATTTGGAGAAACTATTCAGACAGAAAAATCCTTTTTCTAAACATCAATGCTGCAGGATGGTGAGATATCATGAAAGTCATTCATTTAGAGACTGTAATCATTTATATGGGTAAATGTACGTCTTAAACAAATGGAAGAACTGCTTTCTTGAAATATAACCCATGAAGAATTACCTACAGACACGGTAAACCAGAAAAAACTGATACTGTGCTTGTATCTAGTATACAGTTACTACATCAAAAAGACACAAATTTAAGTTTCACTGAGGTTCACTGAGGTGGATGGTGATGGAATGTACTCAGGGGGGAGCGCCCGGCTATCCCCACGCCAAGACCCCCCGCCGGGGCAGCAGCTGCAGCTGAGACCCCCCAACACCTGTCATGGAGCCGTGGAGAGAAACCGCCCGCTGGGCAATCCCGCCGAGCACCCAGACGGGGGCGCATGGGACCGCCGCAGAGGCCCCCCACACCCAAGAGCAGGAAGGCACAGGAACACGGAGAGTGCAGGCCCCAGCCCAGCCAGAGGAGCAGCTCCCCCACCCCGCCAGGAGGGCCAACGCGGGACCCCACCCCCGGAGAGCCCCCCAACCCCCGAGGAGCAGCCCACCACCACCCAGCGGCGCAGAGGACCCCCCCGCCCCACCCCAGGTACGAGCCAGGGCCCCCCAAGGGCAACCCACCCCATACTCCAGACAACCGCCCGCCCCCACCGCGAAGGTCCAGTGGAGAAGCAGGGCAGGGGCCGCCCACCCCCGCCAAGCAGAGGGGAACCCAAGAGAAACAGAGGCCCCAAGGAGTGATGTAAACAAGGCCCGACCAGGCACACCCACTGATGGAGTTTAGGAGAGGACTAGTTCTCGAAAGCAGGGACCGGACCCCGCACCACCGAGACCTGGACACCCCCCGGCTCCGATGTAGATTGATCCCCTGCTAAATCTCGGGGATCCCACTCCCGGCGTGGGGAGGAGACCGCCAGGCCCAGGAGACCGGCACCCAAGAGACCAGACCACCAGGCCGAGGTTCCCCGCACCCCCGCCAGGGATGGGGTAGGGGACAGAAGGTCGAAGGTCCCACCTTCCTTGTGTGATGCATGCGTGTTTGCTTGTTAGAGTGTATGTTTGTGGTGTTAGAGGTGTGTGTACTAAAGGGGTGCGGTTAAAATTGGTGAGAAGGCCTTAACAGGGCATCTCCTGATTTCTCGCAGAGATGCCCCGTCACCCTCCCACCAGCGGCCCTACATGTCTATGGTGCGGTTAAAATTGGCGGAAGGGGCACTGAAAGGACATCGACTGTTTGCTGGCAGTGATGTCCAAGCACCCCCCCACCAAGGGTCCTAAATGTCTAAGGTGCAAATAAAATCGAGGGGAGGGGCAAATCCATGCAGCGGCCACAGGAGGAGGGCCACTGGCAGGTAGTCCACCCCCCGCAGCGCACTGCAATACAGACACCCTCCCCTTCTCCCTATTGCATGTTTGTATGAGGAAGGAGATATGTTGGGGTCAGTTGGCAGACTGACCCCCGATGGCAGACCCCTTTTAGTCAGTTTAAAGGTGTTCAGACACATTTCTGTCCAGAAGCTTTGATCTGTGCTGCTACTCAGGTCTGCATCCCATTTGGTTGTTGGAATTGAAATGTTATTATCTAGGTTGCATAAGAGTTTGTATATTTTGGAGAAAATCTTATTCATTGAAAGTTTAAAGAAAGAGGTAACTAGTTCTGGTAATTTTAAATCATTATCATTGTATTTAACTTTTTTAGTAATTATAGATTTCAGTTGCTGGTATTCCAAGAAGTGATTTATTCCATGTTTATCTTGTAGTTCCTGGAGTGTTATAAATCTTCTATCAATAATTAGGTGCTCTAGTAGTGTTACGCCCCCTGCTTGCCAAGCTGGGAAGTGTAACAATTTCTATTCTAAATGAAGGAAGTTATTTGATGGTTTATTGCATCCCTAACAATAAAGACAGCATCTCCTGCCCAGCTGAACGTATGGGAAGACTTCTGCGTCGTGACTCTGACAGCAGCTCCACTCTACGGTATTTAGAAAGTCCGTTTCACACATCAGGGTTGAAGATATTCTGCACCTTTATTTACAACAACGCAGCTTTGGTCCAAAGATCCTGTTTTTCTTGTGAATGTCAGCAGGTTCTTGAAGGAAATGGTGGCAGAACCTGGTCTCACTTTATGTGGTAGTTCACTTTCTGCTTATCCATTTTGGGGTCTCCACAGTGTAACAGCACCACTGTTTGGCATCAGTGATTTGGCAGAGTTTTTTACGCCGGATGCCCTTCCTGACACAACCCTGTACTTGAGGAGCACAGGGACCCAGTTAGGCAGCAGCATCAAGGGTCTTGGCTAAGGACCCAATCTGGGTGGGGATCAGTGGACAACCCTGGGAATCGAACCCAGGGCTCCTGCGTGTCAGCCCTTCACCTAGCCCACTGAGCCTCCCAGCCGCCTTAGTGGTCTCACTTTATGTGGCTTTCACAAATGCAAATGAAATAAAAATAAAGTCCCACTATGACCATTTTCTGGTAACAATTAGTAACAAGTACGTAATGGATCGGTGACATTCTTCAGCCAC
>NC_050516.1:37002153-37011338 GCF_002922805.2 Oryzias melastigma
CAGAAATGATTAGATTCACATTTGTTTAGAAATACATTAATAATCTACTATATGATTTGAATATATTAATATTAATCTGATCCGGTTCACATCCTGTAAATGTATCAGTGAAATACTGATTGTTAATATCATCCAGAGTTACATGGATTCTCTAAAGGAGAAGTTCTAACTAAAATGTTCAGATCATTAACATGTAAACATTGTTCTGCTTCTCCTGGAGGACGTTTCAGTTTGACCACTAGGTGGAGATCACACTATAGCATTACACCTTATTCCAGAAGAAGAAAGAATGAGTTATGATTTACTGTAAATTATTTCCTTAAACGAGTTTAGAACATTCATGCCTGTGAGTTTATAAAGATTTTCTTTTAATCAGAATGTATGTTTAGGTCGACCGAGTGTTAGCATTAGCTGTCCTATGGGAAATTCAATTAAATGTTAGCATAAAGCTAGCAGACTTTAGCTTTATGAGCTAAATCGATTTATATCTTTTATGAATCAATTATTAATCAAGCTTAAATTATTTCAAATTGGTTATTTGATTTTATCAACCCAGTCCTATGAAAAGCAGACAAGAATATCACTACAAAATAAATCAATTTAAACCTTAAACAACTTTTAATGTTTTGCTCTCCGTAATAGAATATTCCCTCAAATGATATAAGTTAAAAATAAAGTAAATGTTAAAAAAAACTTCAACTGTCTTAACTTGTTTGTCATATTAAATAAAATAAATAAAAATTTTAAACATCCAAAAAGATTTTGCTCTCCATAAAATATATTCTGTCACAATTCAGGCTGTTAATAATAGTAATCTAAAATGGCCTTGAGGGCCAACCCGGGCCTCGACACAAAGTTAACCTTTCCTGTTTTGTTCTTTACTGACAGTGTAATATCTGTGACTCGGACCTGTTCGAAAACAGACCAGAAGTCCTGATGACATCGTCTCCAAACTCTCTCTCCAATGTTTTCAGGGAAGAACCTCAGAAGTGACGGAGGAGCTGCTTTGAGGCTTTTCCTCGTTAATGAACACTCTGCTTCAGCTTCATCATCAGTTCACAGAGGAAATAACTCAAACTTTTCAAATGTTGCTGACTTTATGCCAGTGATGCTTAGATCAGAGTGGATCCTGAGTGTTCCTGCCAAAGTCATTGCAGCATCAGAGCTTACTGTTCAGCAGGCAGCCGGCCAAATGGCTTTTTGCTCGGGATGCTGACTGATTTGACAAGGAAAACTGCATTTGTCTGCATGACGAACAAGTCCTCCGAGCTGGCGAGTGTGAAGACAGTCAGTCGTAGTGAGACCAGAAGAGAGACAATCCAGGTTATTTTCAACCTTTTTATTTTCATTTTTGCTTTACAATTATTGGATCTTTCAGAGGAATTCTTTCTGTTGGTGATGCAACGGAGCGGACGGGAGAGGAAAGCATCTTCAGAGCTGCTGCTGAAGACAAAGAGAGAGACGTTATGGACAAAGAGAACTGTCACTCAGGTTTGGTATTCAGCTCCTGCTAAAACTCGTGTCATGTTCTTGAATGGTTTGAATCCATTTGTGCTACATCCAAAAATGATTCTTCTTTTTTGCAATTAAAGTGTCAAGTTTTCAACAACATACAAGCTCATGAAAATGCCTCTGATGACTCGTGGTCATTTACGAACAACAATGTAATTTTTGACATTAATGATACAAAATCATTCATAACGTGTTAAGGAGATGTCCACTGATAGCAGCATGGAAACCAAACCTGTGATAAACACTGAGCCGCTGCACAGGCTCCTGTATTCTGCACTGTAGACGAATGAGAAATGTTTGATTCATCTCTGAAAGTCCAGTTATAAAAGCCTGTTTATTGTTTCAAAGTAACTCAAGAAATAGTGTTTTCTACAACATTTTTAATTACATTTTTAATCTTGTGTCAAAGAAAAAGATACTTTTGGTTCCCAGCACTGAGCGTGGTTGGAACCAGTCGGACCCAAATCCTGCTGAGGCTGGCTCATTGTGGGGGATAACAGAACAGGACTGTGCTGTGATTCTGGCCCGGTTCTGTTTCTCTCAGGCTAGAGGACAAACAGAACTAGCTCGTCTGCTTAACTCGAAGTAAACGTACTAATTCATCACCAAAACCACATCAAACCCCCAGCTGACCGATACGGGTCTAGGGTTACTGCAGTGTAAACGCAGCTTCACAATTTCATTTGTGGTTCTATAAAATATTTAACTATTATGCTTTGAGAGGTTTTTAGCATCAAGCGAATCTAAAGAATGCAGCAAGCGAGCGTGCATGTGACTAAGGCTTTAGCTAGTAGTACACGGTCTTTAAACCTCTGTCTCAGAAACAATCATTTGTTTGTACACATCACACTCCACCACCTGTCAGGTGACGACTCTGATGAAACGTGTCAGGTATGTCTTCAAATCATGTGTCTGATAACAAAAGAATCAAGAAGTTCAGTTTCCATGATGCTGGTGAAATTGAATGTGACACAAAAAATCTAAAAACTCTTTTCTTCTTCACTTTCACTGTGCTGTCTTGGTTGGACGTGTTACCGTGTCTCGGTGGAGACTAGGATTTCTTACTGTGTCTTGGTGGAGACTGGGACGTGTTACTGTGTCTCGCTGGAGACTGCGACGTGTTACTGTGTCTCGGTGGAGACTGGGACGTGTTGCTATGTCTCGGTGGAGACTAGGATTTCTTACTGTGTCTCGCTGGAGACTGGGACGTGTTGCTGTGTCTCGGTGGAGACTGGGACGTGTTGCTTTGTCTCGGTGGAGACTAGGATTTCTTACTGTGTCTCGCTGGAGACTAGGATTTCTTACTGTGTCTTGGTGGAGACTGGGACGTGTTACTGTGTCTCGGTGGAGACTGGGACGTGTTGCTGTGTCTCGGTGGAGACTGGGACGTGTTGCTGTGTCTCGGTGGAGACTAGGATTTCTTACTGTGTCTCGCTGGAGACTAGGATTTCTTACTGTGTCTTGGTGGAGACTGGGACGTGTTGCTGTGTCTCGGTGGGGACTGGGACGTCTTACTGTGTCTCGGTGGAGACTGGGACGTGTTGCTATGTCTCGGTGGAGACTGGGACGTGTTACTGTGTCTCGCTGGAGACTCGGACGTGTTACTGTGTCTCGGTGGAGACTGGGACGTGTTGCTGTGTCTCGGTGGAGACTGGGACGTGTTGCTGTGTCTCGGTGGAGACTGGGACGTGTTACTGTGTCTCGGTGGAGACTGGGACGTGTTACTGTGTCTCGGTGGAGACTGGGACGTGTTACTGTGTCTCGGTGGAGACTGGGACGTGTTACTGTGTCTCGGTGGAGACTGGGACGTGTTACTGTGTCTCGGTGGAGACTGGGACGTGTTACTGTGTCTCGGTGGAGACTGGGACGTGTTACTGTGTCTCGGTGGAGACTGGGACGTGTTACTGTGTCTCGGTGGAGACTGGGACGTGTTACTGTGTCTCGGTGGAGACTGGGACGTGTTACTGTGTCTCGGTGGAGACTGGGACGTGTTACTGTGTCTCGGTGGAGACTGGGACGTGTTACTGTGTCTCGGTGGAGACTGGGACGTGTTACTGTGTCTCGGTGGAGACTGGGACGTGTTACTGTGTCTCGGTGGAGACTGGGACGTGTTACTGTGTCTCGGTGGAGACTGGGACGTGTTACTGTGTCTCGGTGGAGACTGGGACGTGTTACTGTGTCTCGGTGGAGACTGGGACGTGTTACTGTGTCTCGGTGGAGACTGGGACGTGTTACTGTGTCTTGGTGGAGACTGGGACGTGTTACTGAGTCTCGGTGGAGACTGGGACGTCTTACAGTGTCTCGGTGGAGACTGGGACGTGTTACTGTGTCTTGGTGGAGACTGGGACGTGTTACTGAGTCTCGGTGGAGACTGGGACGTGTTACTGTGTCTCGGTGGAGACTGGGACGTGTTAAAATCTGCCCAACACAAGAAGCTCTCAGGCCACATCTGTTGGCTCAGCTGTTGGACAGGACAAGTTAAAAAAGAAAAAAAAAAAAGTGGGGTCATCTGGACCCACCAGACAGCACACTGAACTTTGGTTTTCAAGGATTTTTCTCTTCCTGTCCACCTTTGTCATGGGAGGGGTCACATATCAATGTAAGAGTGGGGTCATCTGGACCCATCAGAGAGCACGAGGGTTAAAGACAACACTTGATTTTGATTTAGACTAAAAACTGCATAATCATAGTTAGAAGACCACCTGAATGATTTTACCATAGAAGAGCAGCAGAGGTTACAGGAGCTGGGCTGGTCCAGAGAATAGTCCGCCACTGTAGAGCTGGTCCTGGTTCTGCTCCACTCAGGTGATTTAGACCTGATTCAGATCATTTCCTGGGATCCTATTAGGAAATTACCCAAAACTGGGTCAAGCATTGATCGTTGTTCTTGTGTTCTGACTTCAACAGCAGAAAAGAGATCGATTGAAGCGTGTCCAGCTTTGCTGCAGGACTTTGAGTTTTCATGGGATCCTTTTTCCACCAGCAAATTGCTATGATTGGATGTCGTCGTCCAATGACATTTTCCTTTTTATTCATTGACAAAAATGTACATAAATGTTAAATGTATATGTCTGAGTTCTTATTTACTTCTTGTTTTGTTCTCATCTGGAAAATAAATGTTGATGAACACCATGACAAGGATTTCTGTCAACAAACTGAACTCTGCTTAAAACAGAAGATGACCCAACAAATATCAAAGATAAACTCAAGTGCACAGCTTCAACCATGCATGTGTAAGGAGATAAATGTCACAAGGTCAAACATTTTCAGCCTCTTTACCCTGACAACACTCAGCTGCTGTCATCTTCGTAAGTGCAAAACTATCTTTAAACGATCCAGAGTTCCAGTTTGTGTCTTTACTTTGATTTTGTGGATCTTTGAGGTTCTAATGTTTTTACAGAATATTCTGAATTCGTGATTGTGACAGAATCTTCAGCCCAGATCAAGACTGAAGCTGAAGACTGGAGCGCTGGAACCCCTGCAGAGACCGGGACTCTGGTGACCAGTGATGGTCATGACGACGTGGCGTTCAGAGAGAACAGCAGCTCACCGCCCCCCCCTCTGAAAAGGCACCTGAGGTCTTCCTCTGCAACCTCCTGCACCACCGACGACTTCTCCTCCTCCCAGCAGAGCAGCAAAGGAGGTCAGGAACACTTTGTTAGTCGAGGTCTGTGACTTTATCCTTCACACTTCATGTTCAGAGAGACACTGACTCCCAACAAGAAGAATTGTTCTTTTTGACCAGCGCTGGGATGTTAGGGTTTGAAGAGTCTTCCCTGCTGGTCCAAGTATATTTGTTTGGTTTTTCATAAATATCTAAGTTTGTTTCCATATAAAAATCAAATAAAATCTAGTATTGCATTCTAATCAAGTCATATTGATCCTCGTGTTTCAGCTACTCACTGTTATGGATAGTTTGTCTTCAATCATGTTTCCAGTTTGTTTATGTTGTCACGGGTCATGTGACCTGGCGGGTCATGTGACCTGTCCTGGAGCTGCACAGACCCGTCCTCCACCAGAAGAGACTCTATAAGAGGAGAAACTCTTATAAAGCAGATTAATGACCTGGTTATCGACTCGGTCCCCGAGTCCAACGTTATTACTCTCTAGTGTCATAAAACATGAAGGGACTTGAGCAGCATGGTGACATGGTGGTTAGCGCCTCGCCTTTCATGCTCAGGGAACAATGCACTTTCTGAACCTCAGAACAACATCTGAATGTTCTGACTCTAGCGAACAGATCTCAGTCCAGTCTCCTGACAGGACTGAGATCTTCAGACATGCGCCTTCACTCAGGAGAGACTCTAGACCTCTCAAACCCTCCTGCTGGTTCCAGGTCGGCTCCATGTCTGCCAGCGCTTCGGGCTGGTCAAGGTAGAAAGATGCTGAAGAAGTGTTACGTCTCCTCGTTCTCCATCCGGTCCTTCTGCTCACCTGGCCTTGATTGGCCTTGATTGGCACCTGCTGGCTATTTAAGACAGAATCACCTCCACAACATTACTCACACAGCTGCTGCATTCCAACAAACGGCTAAAGATCCCCCCCACCCCCTGGAGTTTCCAAAAATTCAATCCACACTTTGACATTTCTAGTAGTTGTGGTCTTTTTCACACCTCTGAGTGTCGATTGTGTTGACACTGTCTTATTTTTGGCTACTGATGGGTTCTATCATAGAAGTGTCAGGAAAATGAATAAATGTGAATTCAAAGTCAGATAAAGAATGTGACCGTTGTTGTGTATCCATGTTTGCACTTCCAGGAGTTTGACAATAAATGAAAACACAGCAGCAGGAATCATATCATCATCCTCTTCTCTTCTGCTGACATCCAGTCATTTTCTGTTAAATCAAACATAATTAGTCAGGATGCAGCAGCCAGATCCAAACTATTCACTATTCATTTAGAATGTTTTGTCACAAATGTTTCTTTCCGCCTCAGAGGTTGTCAGCAGGGTTGGAGGGAGAGAAATCTGCTTTAAATCTTTTAACTTTTGGAATCAATCTCAGAGGAAAATCTGCAGGTTTGCTATTATTCTTAGAAATGTGAGACAAACAGCATAAACGGACACGGATTCATAGATTTCCAAACTAAATAAAACGATCCTAAAGGCAGAAGTGAGGTAAGAGTCTCTACCATGACCTGCTGGGTCTGCTGCAGCTTAATAGATGCTGCTGGTCAGCGTCCTCTCATGATGTCACATTTCACAACACCCTCGGGATTAGAGTTTGTCAAAGGCCAACAGAGACACAAAACATTCTTTCATGTGAGCACATTTGAGCTAATAAAGTGCTGCAGTCATTGGTTGCATCAGGCAGAAAGCCTCATCCAGAAGAAGCTTTCTGACTGTGGAGTCTCAGTGAAGTTATGAAAGTCCGAATCTGTTTGTGTTTCTGAATGTTTGCTGTTCATCCAGGACTGTAAGCTGTCTGAACGCCGTCTGTCTGTTTCAGTCCAGTGTGCCGACATCGTCCTGAACTGTCTCTTCTGCCGAGTCTACGATCTGATCAACAGCCTCCCGGATTCCTGTGAGAGCTTCATTAATCACTGCTGCCCCGGCGTCCAGCACCTGATCAGCGCCGTGGAACCGGCAGACAGTGACGACGACGACTCTTTGATGGCCATCGATTGTGGCGTGTTCACGTCCTGCCACGATGCGAGTGACTGTCTGGAGTTAGCCATGGAGATTTCTGAGATATGCTATCACTGAAATACCAAACCGTCTTATTTTCAGGGTGTTCCCCAGGAATCCTGCTGCAGATCTTTACTCTCACTCGTCTCACCAACAGATACATGACCTCTACTCCTCCCTTTCTGTGTAGAAAGCACTTGTTACACTGAGAATACTCAGTTATTCACTTTATCTGAGAAACTACAGGAGCTTTGTCTAAATGGTGTGAATGTTTGTGTAACTGTACAGCGATTGGGCCTTCTAAGAAGGTAGAAAAGCTCTACACAAGTACACACAATCACACACTGGTGGGGCTTCCACTGCTGAACACTGGTGCCAACCTTCCATCAGAGCAAATGTGGAGTTCAGGGTCTTCCTCAAGGACGCTTTGACACATGGGGGGGGGGAATCAAACCCGCAGTCCTCCGATCAGGAGTCAACCGCCCTACCGCTGCACCACGGCCGCCGTCTAACAAAAGAGTAAACGTATTCTCACAGCTGTCCTGAGCCCAGTTTGATGTGTATGAATGCAGAGTTGACTTCTTTACATTTGCATCTGCATTTTGCTCTGTATGAACAAGAGAACAAACTGCAGCACAATCTGCTGTTTGGTTGCATGTCTACACTCATCAACCATGGATGTCCTGATCCATTCATGTCTGTTGGGAATGTCGGAGCACATGAAACCCAGACTTCTAAACCAAAACCTGTCTTCATCTTCTGCCTGTGACAGAGCTAGTCGATGTTGTGAGAAGTGCAGTTGCTGCATGAGGAGGCGGTCTGCTCAGTCCTCCTGAACTCTATGCTTCTCCTATTTGTATCGAGACAATAATAAAAAGGTACTTGGATTTATTCTCATGTTTTTTCCTCTATGGAGTTGATGCAGGACAGCAAGTGTTACAACCATTGATATATTAGTGGGTTGGCCCTCACGTGACCGACGGCAGCATTACTGTGCATTAAGTCTTCCTGATTGATGAACAGAAAGGTTCAAATAAGTCTGAGAAGAAGCTCAAAGCAGACACAATGTTTTCCAGTCAATCTCAGAAACCTTGACAGCAAAGTAATCCGGTCAGGAATCCTCACAGGAGTGGAATTAAATTTTAACAGAGACGCTGGGAAGCAGGAAGTTTGTGCTAAAGCACGTCTCTATGCAGCGAATGAAAGAGGACCAATCCAGGAATATAAATCAATGGTTAAAACCTCGGTGACAGAGACAGAAACGCCGCACAGATCAGCCTCATTCGGACAAAGCGCCAACATCAGGAGGGAAACAGAGTCTCTGAATGATCTGATCAACCCAGACGTGGACACCAGTTTTTCTGAGAGCTCTCTGAAATAAATCAACCTGATATCCAAACATCAACATCTTCTTGGGGGTCAGTCTGCCAACTGACCCCAACATATCCCCTTCCTCATACAAACATGCAATAGGGAGAAGGGGAGGGTGTCTGTATTGCAGTGCGCTGCGGGGGTGGACTACCTGCCAGTGGCCCTCCTCCTGTGGCCGCTGCATGGATTTGCCCCTCCCCTCGATTTTATTTGCACCTTAGACATTTAGGACCCTTGGTGGGGGGGTGCTTGGACATCACTGCCAGCAAACAGTCGATGTCCTTTCAGTGCCCCTCCCGCCAATTTTAACCGCACCATAGACATGTAGGGCCGCTGGTGGGAGGGTGACGGGGCATCTCTGCGAGAAATCAGGAGGTGCCCTGTTAAGGCCTTCTCACCAATTTTAACCGCACCCCTTTAGTACACACACCTCTAACACCACAAACATACACTCTAACTAGCAAACACGCATGCATCACACAAGGAAGGTGGGACCTTCGACCTTCTGTCCCCTACCCCATCCCTGGTGGGGGGTGCCGGTCTCCTGGGCCCGGCAGTCTCCTCCCCACGCCGGGAGTGGGATCCCCGAGATTCAGCCAGGGGGTGTCCAGGTCTCGGTGGTGCGGAGTCCGGTCCTTGCTCTCGAGAACCTGTCCTCTCCTAAACTCCATCAG
>NC_050516.1:37012008-37036227 GCF_002922805.2 Oryzias melastigma
GTGTGTGTAGACAGGCCCCGCCCATTCTAGTTTATCACTTAGTCCTGGTTGTTTTATGATGTTGCTTCCCTCTGTTGCCATCCTCTTCCCCCCCCTACCCCACCCTCTTCCTTTTTTCCGTCCGGTCCAACAACAAAGAAAAATAAATAAATAAATGAAATAAAACATAATCAATATAAATAAAGTTTAGCATTAAATAAAACAGGGGTTTATACTCAATAAATCCCTGTTGTGACAGTAAAATCTGCCCAACACAAGAAGCTCTCAGCCCACATCTGTTGGCTCAGCTGTTGGACAGGACAAGTTAAAAAAAAAAAAAACATCATCATCTTCCATGGATTCTGGATTAAATAAGCAGACGCAGCTCCATGTAGCGATCAGGCTAGAACACTAGTTGGTAGCTCCTCCCACTCGCCCTCAAGCACATTTTTATACAGGCATCCAGCAGCACTTTGTGCATTATGAACCCTGCATATATGAAAACCAGTGAATCAGGATTCATTCCTGATCCATCCGGGTCTGACCCACAGAGAACGTCAGCATCTTCATCCCTGCTTCAGTCTCTGGACCAACATGGCTGCTCTTCATCATTTCATTCATTCTTGATGACACATTTTCATCTGCAATTAACTGAATGAAGTTTTAGTTCAAGGATTTAAAGAGAAACATTTCCTGTACTCCAATCCTCCATCTATTTCCTTTGGAGGACATGTCTGGACTGCAGGAGTCAGTATCATGACCATGACATTTTACAACATCAGAAATCAGTCTGTATTGTCCTCTGAGGAGAAGCAGACAGCAGCAGAACCTCTATGAGGTAAAGGTAAACTCTACCTTCAGTTCTCTCGAGAAACTCCACAAATGAAATGTGATCAGAGATTAAAACAGATGCAGCAGCACACATCTGTGGCAGTGAATACACATTTAGAGCTGCAGGTATGAAGGGAGCAGATCATTGATGAGAAAGGCCTCTTTCATACTGACGGACGGATATAAAGGGAGTCGTGGTGGAATGGGACGGGGTCACTTCATGCTTCAGATCCAGCCAACAATACTCCAATAGAAAATGCAAACAAACACTTCTCTATGTAAAAAGATCTTTTTCATGATCGTTTGTGCTTCAGCTGTTGGAGTGTTTGTCTATCATGAAGGTAGGCAGTTCTCTGTGCTGTTAGACTTCATGAAAGAGACACAATTCTCATATTGAAAACACATAAACATGCTGAGCAAAGCTGCATGTGGCCTCTGACTGCAGGGAGCGCTGCTGGTGAGCGATCTCCTCATTACCTGCTGCAGCACAATTACAGAGATGACTGCTCTGGCTGATGCTCTTCATTAAGCCTGTGGGGGTCTGTGGGACAGGACTGAACATAAAGTCTGATTGTATTAACAGATGCTAGATTCACAGCAAAAACATCTGCACATCTCAAATAAGCTGGAGCTCTTTCAAATGAGCGACGAGGGCTGCAGGAACTTTAGGGCTTTTTAATCGCATCCAAACGGCCTGTCCTTTACTGGAGGAGTCCACTCGCCGTCCCATCACAGCCGGGTGGACGTGGACGCTGTCAGAGGGTCCCAGTGGGACAGAGTGGATCTACAAGCGTTTGTGTCGTCCAGCTTCTGAAGAGACTACAGTCAAAAAGCCTCCTGAAAACATTTGACAATATTGTTGTGGTTCTAATCAAACATGTTCACGTGTGTTAGTGTTCTTCACAGAGTTCAGGTTCATCAACACAGACATTTCATCTCCCTTCAGACGGAGCGCCGAGCGGCCGTTAAACGAAGCCACGGCATCAAATATTCATTCTATGTGTTTACAGGATCTCTCTAAAACATCTTGTCAGCATCTAAGTGTTCATGGAATCCACCGTCCTGATGCTCTTTCAATACTACTGACATGTTCTGAAATGTTTTCAGGAGATAAATCATGACTTGATACTAAAAATTAAAATCATGTTAGACAAATAATGCATTTATTTATAACATTTTTTTGTATTTTTGCTGAAAAATCTTAACATTTCTTTGCACTCTGACTACAAATCTGTACAATCTTGGATTAAATGAAGACCTACAACACAAATCTACCAGATACGACATCATACGACATCATACGACGCTAGCAACTGTTGCTAAGGACTTTTCTAAACGACAGGAGCTAATGACGGTTCCAACTGTTTGTTGCCCACATGAAAAACGAATCCATTATTCATTATTTAATTTACTTCAATTCCATCAGGAAAGTTTGAAATGTCCTACAGCTCTTGAATGCATCATCCAGTTCACCCCCCCACACAGGGGCATCTACCTTATCAGCCAATCAATAGACACAATTTCTGATGGAACCATGAAGCTGTCAGACCTGCCGGCAAAAGGTCAGGTCTGCTTTGAGGTCAAAAGGTCATGCTCAGTCTGACACAAAGTCAGGAGGAAGAGGAGAACCTTCTGTTCTGGTCTGGAAGTTTTAGATCTCACAACCAACTAAGTTTCCATTATATATATATTATACGTCACATTTATTATACTTTTACTTTTTTTACAACTGAGAATTACCAGGAACCTTCACATCTCATCGTGGTAACTGATCCGATGATCCATTTTGAGACTCGACTCCATTTGACTTCAGAACACTCGCCGTCGACAGTCTGCTCTTTGGCGTGTGAACCCACCAGAGTTTCTGCTGCACCACCAGCCTGTGTGGTGTCGTAAGGAACCGGCTGGTTTCAGAACAGGCTTTCATCTGGTCTTTGAACACAAAGAAAGAGTGTGAGATGTCAAAGCGGAGCAGATCTTATGAATCTGGTTTTCTTTCACTGCTCCGTTCTGATAGATGAGAGACTTGGTGTCTCAGAACTCCAGCCCGACCCGAACTGCAATAACTCAAGTCTCCTTCAGGATCATTTTCAGTAGCTTGAATATGAAGCTATCCACGCGTCACTACCAAAGCTGAGTCTCTGATTGGTTAAAGTTAAACTGTCACATCTGCAGCTCATTTTGTACGTAGAGCCAGAAAACGGACTTAAAGTCCTGCAGATCCTCACCAGAGTTTGACCATGGAGGACTGAGCGGCACAGACACGTTTCCATGGACCGGCTGCTTGAACGCCTGATGCTGACGGCGATGTGTACTTAGCGTTAGAAGAATGTCACTTGACACCTACAGCGAGGAGCTCGTCTCTCGTGCTTCAGTAACAAATAATGGTTAAGGTTGTTTAAAAGATCCGTCAGTTATGAACACGTGATGTCAGGCTGTTGAGGATCTTCTCATGATGGAGAACTTTCAAAACCTCCATTTTGCTCAGTGTTGAAGAAAACACGTCGATCCTCGAGTCAGGACTGTAGCAGGATGAAGTGGACCCATCAGCTGCTCGGGCTGATGCTCCTGACTGCAGGGATGTGGAAGCAACGCGGCTGTCTGTCAGAGACGCTGCTCTCCGCAGAGACCTCTCACTCTGCTGCAGATTTCCTGCTCCGCTCATCTGTACGTCTCTGTTTGCTCTGAGTGTGAGGGCCAAACCGACGCCTCCTGCAGCACAAACTCCAACAAACTGCTGAGACTGCCGTCACTCTCTGCTCGCATCATTTCAGTTAGAAACAGCGACACCTGCAGGCCGTCTATTCGGGATCAGAACCTCATGACTTCAGGGAGACTGGAAAGCTCAGTCCCGTCGTTTCATCTGGATCTTTGACACTATTTTATCATGTTTGTATTGCCAGTATTGCATGTGTGTTGGTGCTTCTTTGATTTTTCATAAAACTAAATCTATTAGGAGCCTTTTGTCAATATTTCCAATTGGTAACATCGATCATCTCCACCGATCAATAACTCTGGCAGCAATGTTTGGTTCTGTTCAAATCACACGCAGAACTGTGATACTTCACTTTTAACCCTCTCAGTCTTCAGAATCTGAAATGAAGGGGGGCTGTTTGTGCCCCCCCCCCCCACACCCACACACACACACACACACTAAGCCAACTGTAAAAATGCATTAATTTCATTGGGTTACTCCAGGGGGGTCAAACTCAATCCCACCGGGGGCCAAAATCCAAAACTCACCTCATGTCGCGGCTGAACAGGAGAAACATTATTGAACTCTGAAACATTTTAACTTTAAAAACTTAACTTTTTAACGTACTTATGAACCAGATATAAAGCATTACCTGTGTTAATATTAGTGTGAATGCTGGAAGCTGAATTATGCCGCTGAAGTTACTCGTGCTGGTAGCTGAAGATACTGAAATTAATAGCTGAAAACTCTGAAGTTGATAGCTGAAAACGCTCTGATAGCTGAAAACGCTCTGATAGCTGAAAACGCTCTAGCTGATAGCCAACTAACATATTAGTCAAATTAATGTCAAATTAAACTAAAAAACAAACAAAAAAACAACTAGGTTAGCCAAAACAGCTAGCATGTAGCTGAAAAAATAGCTAAACAGGCGTGTTAAACTCATCACTTCTCATCGATTCCCATTTTTTCTGCATTCTGTCAGGAACTCTACGTTCTCCGTAGCAGTGGATCAGTGTGGTCATCATGCAGGTATTATTGCAGTCACACACGTGAATAATTTCACGTTTCTACATGAAACTGATGGGAGGATTTTACAGTTTCTACGCCACAGAAAAGGTCATCAAAGGTTTGTTTCTCAATGCAATCCTTGAAACGTCCCGATTCTATTTTGAATCTACATTTCCAGGATGATGGAGCTGTGACTGCAGCACCAGTGAGTCTGCATCTTATCCAGATCCTTGGGAACATTTTCTCATTGCAGCTGAGGAACACAAAATGAAAGGAGGGATTACAAAATCAATATGCCCAAGACGACAATTGTATATCTCATAGATATTAATGGATGTGCAAATGAAATCAAACGTGGAGTGCTGCTAACAGGACTGTGATCAATGCCTTCTGCTGTCAGATTTAATATGGAGTTGGTAATTTGAGGATCCAAACAAAGCATGCATCTTAATATGAAAGTCATCTCACATGGGAAGGAAATTATACATTAACTGCATCATAGTTAGAGAACTCAGTGCAATATTTCCACCGCTCAGTACTAATGCTTACACGGTAAATCCTGACAAACCTACAGGGAAAAGACAGATACTGGAGGTGTGGGAGGCTCCTCTAATTATATTGTATTTCTGAGGTTTCTGTTACTTATTCTGGGGTTGCACGTTATTGGCAAAAAAAACCCCCAATCGACAGATAAACACAAAGAGCAAAAATATGAGCATCAGAGAGTATTAAATATAAAAAACAGCAGCAGTTGATGAAAAAACATTTCTGTTTAGACACGTAGGACCTGAGCTTATTAAAAAAATACAAAGTCAATTATTACAGTTCTTATTATGTCCATACACAACATCAGGTTTAGTGCCATTCGCTTTAGATCCAGTATTTGGAAACACTGGAGGAGCTTTTTATCCTCCCGTTTTAATTAATTTATATTGGCTTTTTAACTATTGTGTTTTTAAGAAATGTATTCTTAAATATGTTTTACATTCTCTGGAGTTTTTTAACTATTGTATTTTTTATTTCATTATTATTATATTATTATTATTATTATTTTTTTATCATCTTATATAGTCCTATTGGACTACGAGTCCGGAATAAAGCCTGTCTGTCTGTCTGTCTGTCTGTCTGTCTGTCTGTCTGTCTGTCTGTCTGTCTGTCTGTCTGTCTGTCTGTCTGTCTGTCTGTCTGTTACAATGGCTCAGCCCATTGTGATGATGTCACTGAATGCGACATCGCATTTTCTTCTTCGGTGGTTTGTGTGCGTTCATTCAGTTAGTTTCGGTTTGCCACGTGCCGGAGGCAGCAGAGAGAGAACCTGAGTGTGTTAGAATCCTGTCCAGTTTAGTTTCTGTGCACCCCAGTTGCTGCATTTAAAGTATTTATTTAAGTAATTGACCAAACGTAAGTTTTTGTTTCCTTTGTTTTCCTTCCCTGTTTAAGTTTGAGAGAATATGTTTCACAAGCTAGCAATGTTGACTTTCTAGCAGGTCCTGCAGCTTGTTAGCAGCTACTTTCCTATAGTGCTAAATAAATCTTTAGTTAATGTTCCTTTGAGTTTAAGAAATAATTGTATGACCTGATTTTAGATTGTATGGCGCTTAATAATGCACCGCGGGAGTTACGTGCATTTCTCCTCTTTCCCTGCAGTAATTTTCTCGACCACTAGAGGTCGCTTTAAATATCATTTTTTTTATTGGGAAATGATATTTAAGTTGGGTTTAAAGCAGATTTGATTATTTATCTCATTTGTTATGAGGACTCTAGGCTTGTGACGATGCAGTCCTTTTCCCTTGTTTGTTTCTATACTTTATTTAATTTATAGTAAGTATTTTTTATGCGTTTTATGTTATTATAAGAGACATTCTTTGTCATTTACAGACTGTTTTTGCAATACTATTCAGCACTGGAATAAATTAACAACACCTGCCAATGAAAGTTTGAACACTGAGAATAAAAAATGAGAGAAAAGTGAAAATATTCATGTGTGTCTGAGAAAAGAGGAGAAAATGTAGTGAGGAGTTCTCTCTGTCACCCCATGCAGCCAATCAGCTCAAAGCTCCGCCCCCATGTGAAATTAGGATCAGATCAGCAGCGAAAACTAGAAAATCTGAAGCTAAAAACAGAAAACAAAGAATGAAAAACAAAAAAAAGTTGAAAATTCCAAACAGCAGTATTATTTTTCAATTGTTAACATATACAGTCTTTTTATATTCAAGTTGTCAGTATTTTTTTTTATTTACTGTATTTTTTATTTAATCTAAGTTTTCAATTTTTTCAAAAAAAAATTATTTTTAATGTTTATTCTGTTTTTTTCATTCACTTTAAGCTGACCCTGAACTGTAGCTTAGCCTAAAAATCATTAGCTTGTGGCTATGCTAACATGCTAACTGCACCAAACAAAAACAATCAGGTCTTTTCTAAAGAAACTGTTTTATTACATTTGAACAGACGTCATTCAATGTGAATAAGGAACTGCAAAGATTGTATTACATGGAAAATCGTTGCATCATGTGGACTAAACAGTATCAAAGTTAACACAACAGGAATCTTTCATTTACAAAAGGTTTCTAGATATGTTCTTGTTGTAGAAATGTGGTTCTTCCTGGTGTTTCCATGTCTTGATGATATTATAATCTGGTGTTGTCATCGTCGTCTTCCTTTAACGCTTCTGTCAGCCGTTTCCTGATTTAAGTGCGACAGTGTTTGGTGATGTTCTCATGTTCTTCTAAACACACAGATGTTAGAAACATGGACCTGTCGCCGTGAGGCGTCAGCAGCTGCAAACATTACAGCTTTGGAGACACTTTTCAGGATTGTTTTTACAGCGGAAAAATATTTAATCTGCTTTTAAGATCAAGCAGAGAAAATTGTTCACATTTCATATTCCCGTCTTCCTAAAATAATCCAGATGATTCCTAAAGTATTTCTGAGAGGAATATCAAAAGAATAAAGTCTGTTTTCTTCTACCAGAGACTCTGCCCACCCTCTATGACTAAGTTATGCCCAGTCATGTAGTCGGACGTGTCAGATGCCAAGTAGACCACAGCCGCCTGCAGGTCTGTCACCTGAGCCAGTCTACCAGCAGGGATATCTGACAGCCAGCGCTGCAGCAGAGGCTTCAGGTCCTCCGAGTGGATGAGCGGCGTGTCCACGATCCCTCTGGAAAACAGGGGGGGGGGGCAAAGCTACTGTCAGGGAGACACTTGGTAACAAACACAGGAAAGGTGGTGAAGGGAGGATCATTACTGCAGTCAGTACAATACTTCATCAGTCACCACAATACTTCATCACTCAGTACAATACTTCATCAGTCACCACAATACTTCATCACTCAGTACAATACTTCATCAGTCACTACAATACTTCATCAGTCACTACAATACTTCATCAGTCAGTACAATACTTCATCAGTCAGTACAATACTTCATCAGTCACTACAATACTTCATCAGTCACTACAATACTTCATCAGTCAGTACAAATACTTCATCAGTCACTACAATACTTCATCAGACACTACAATACTTCATCAGTCAGTACAATACTTCAACAGTCACTACAATACTTAATCAGTCAGTACAATACTTCATCAGTCAGTACAATACTTCATCAGTCAGTACAATACTTCATCAGTCACTACAATACTTCAACAGTCAGTACAATACTTCATCAGTCACTACAATACTTCATCAGTCAGTACAATACTTCATCAGTCAGTACAAATACTTCATCAGTCACTACAATACTTCATCAGTCACTACAATACTTCATCAGTCAGTACAAATACTTCATCAGTCACTACAATACTTCATCAGTCAGTACAAATGCTTCATCAGTCAGTACAATACTTCATCAAACACCACAATACTTCATCAGTCACTACAATACTTAATCAGTCAGTACAATACTTCATCAGACACTACAATACTTCATCAGTCAGTACAATACTTCATCAGTCACCACAATACTTCATTAGTCACTACAATACTTCATCAGTCACTACAATACTTCATCAGTCACTACAATACTTCATCAGTCACTACAATACTTCATCAGTCACTACAATACTTAATCAGTCACCACAATACTTCATCAGTCACCACAATACTTCATCAGTCAGTACAAATAATTCATCAGTCACTACAATACTTCATCAGTCACTACAATACCTCATCAGTCACTACAAATACTTCATCAGTCAGTACAATACTTCATCGGTCACCACAATACTTCATCAGTCACCACAATACTTCATCAGTCACTACAATACTTCATCAGTCACTACAATACTTCATCAGTCACTACAATACTTCATCAGTCACCACAATACCTCATCAGTCACTACAAATACTTCATCAGTCAGTACAAATACTTCATCAGTCAGTACAATACTTCATCAGTCAGTACAAATACTTCATCAGTCACTACAATACTTCATCAGTCACTACAATACTTCATCAGTCACAACAATACTTCATCAGACACTACAATACTTAATCAGACACTACAATACTTCATCAGTCAGTACAATACTTCATCAGTCAGTACAATACTTCATCAGTCAGTACAAATACTTTATCAGTCACTACAATACTTCATCAGACACTACAAATACTGCAGTTCAGGTTCTGACAGAACTGATTAACTGTTCTTGAACAGCTTTCGTGTTCCTGATGCATCATTCCGTCCGGATTAAAATCAGTGTCTTAAATGAGGTTCTCCAGAACTCTGCTGCACCGGATCTCTCCAGGACCAGGAGGACCCCCCCCACTTAAGATTTCAATGATTTATTGTTTACTTTTTATTTTCATTTAATTTCCAGTTGGATCTTCTCCCTCTGGAGCTCTAGCTCATGATCTGAAGATGGTTTTGGTGTAAAACACTTTGACTTATGGATCAAATGACCATAAAGAGAGATTTGATAAGAAACGAGATCTGCAGCTTCATCTACAGCCAGCAGACCTCTTCCTCTCTTCCTCCTCCTCACCCACTTCTTCCTCTCTTCCTCCTCCTCCTCTTCCTCACAGACACAGTCTCCGTCTCTGTCATAGACACAAACCCCTGAGGATCTCCTGAGCTGATTTCTGATACTGAGATTGGTGTCATAGATTTCTGGGATCATGTTGTGACTGAAGATGATTGAAGATCGTATCATTTTATTCTGAGCAGCAGATGCTCCTCGTGTTTCTCTAAAGTTTGTCATTCATCCGTTTCATGTATTCATGATGATGACGGAGCCACGGGAGTGACTGACGTGGACGGTTCTGGACGGTTCTGGACGGTAATGAAGTGAGATGCAGACAGAACTCACGGGGAGATGCAGTTGACCCGGACTCCTCGGTCGATCCACTCCGTTCCCAGAGTCTGAGTCAGTTTGACCACTCCAGCTTTGGAGGTGTTGTAGGACAGCTGCTTCTGAGGATGAGGCACTGGAGCGGGAAAATGAGACGGTTTAGATCAGTTTATTCTGGACGGAACAAACAAAACAACAATCTGTGAGGAACAAGAACCGAGCGACTGTGTTTCTGAACTTCAAACTGCATCTCATGAAGTCACAGGAACTAACTCCTCCCAGCAGCAGAAAGCAGAGAGCCATTTGTTTGCTTGACCATCACAGATGCTGCTCGCTGCATGGGACGCCGAGAGCACGCCGCCTCTCTGCTGCTTGATTAATTATTGCAAGGGAAGCTTCAAGTTACACACAACTTTAGTAGTTAACCTCGTCACCCGCGGATCCGACTGCCAAAAGATTTCACCGCCAGAGCGAGATGATGAATGTGGGACGGCAGAGAGGGTCCGGGGGCGGGGCTGGAGGAAACGCCGCAGGATGGAGGAGAGATGGGAAGTAGGAGAGAGCAGGACCGGGTCTGGGATGGGCCGGTCTGGATCAGGGTGGTGGTGGTGATGGGGGGTGGGGTTTCTGGGCTGGGGCAGGATCAGGTCTGGCATGGGCCGGATCTGGATCAGGGGTGGTCAGGACCGGGTCTGGGATGGGCCGGATCTGGATCGGGGGGTGGTCAGGACCAGGTCTGGATCAGGACCAGGTCTGGATTGTGGGAGGAGTGGTCAGGACCGGGTCTGGGATGGGCCGGATCTGATAATGTGAAATGTGAATAGTCAGAACAAAAGCAGCACTAATCCTCCCTCCAGACCCAAATATCCGTCAGAAACATCTTCATCCTGGACATAAAGCAGCATTGATGTTACGTCCTCCTTAAGCAGAGTAATCCCCGGGGGGGGGGGCAGATAAAGCCCTCCAACCCTCCTTAACATTCATACTACTGCTCACTTCAAGAGCGGGAAAGCTGCTCTTTAGCGGACATGTCTGCATTATTTCAGTTGTGGCGCCGATAAGAGTTGAAATGATTCATTCTGCTCCTGCGGAGACGAGCGGCGTTCAGATATCAGCTGTAAATGTGAGCGCCATAAATCCCTCCGTAAGGTCATCAGACCAAAATCCGTTAAACATCGTCTGACGGTTCCAGCCATTGTTTCAGGATGTGTGTTTGTGTTGCACAGAAACACGTTAGCACGCCGTTAGCACGCCGTGCTCCAGGTCCAGCAGATGGACAAAAAGCCATCGTTTTGCATTTTACTGTGGAGTTTAGAGCTGCTCTTCAGACCCCCCCGTGGCCAGGACCCCCCCCCCGATCACACATTATGACAGTATCATAACAGATGTCCGCAGCAACAAAGCAAACTCCTGATGGACTCGGCATAATGGCAGCTATTGATCATTTCTTCATGCCGCTCTCCGAGTCCGGTTCTGCTCGTGCAGTCGGAGCAGGTCTGCGCAGCCCGCTGTGCAGCTGCTCCTCTGACGATGTTGCTGATGAAGAGCTCCGGATTCTCCGGAGGAACGTGTTGGAAGAGGAAAGCAGCACATCTGACTGGATGAGCGGCGAGTCTTCCGCTGCAGAGACGCGGCCGGCGGCACCGGCTGGAGTCCTGCCGCCACACAGGAACCGCTCTGCACATCCTCCACAGAGAGCGGCTTGTTATGATGCAAAGCTGCTGCAGCAGGACGCAATCACAACTGTTTCTGTTTACGGGGGGGGGGCTTCAAATGTGCAAAAGTGGAACAAACCTGTAAATATACGTCTGTAAAAACATCCATGACACAATAAAACAAAGGTCTGAACAACAGCCAATCAGAGATCACCCCCCCCCCTCACCGATCAGACTGGCCATGGAGGCGGTGTTGATGATCTTCCCGTATCTCTGCTTCAGCATCACTCGACCTGCTGCCTGACAGGATGACAGACAGGAAACATTCGTGAAAACGCTGAAACACAAACGTCTTCTGGACTGACTAGAGAACTCGGTCTTCGAGTCACTCGTGTGGATTAATCAGCTGATGGGGAGAGTTCTAGTGAGACGTTCATGTATATGAATGTTTCTCTGCATCTAAATGAGCATTTTCTAGTATGAACTCCAAATGCATGATGGGAACTTGATGGACGTTTTGTCACTTTTGGAGTTCTTCCAAACTTTATTTAAAAGCGTCACGACGACAGTGTTTGACAGAAAGGTCTCCAGATGTTTTCATTACAGGCAGAATACTGAAGCCTCGTTCCACTGAGCGGTCCGGAACGGTTCGGTCCGGTATTCTGGGCGTTTCCATTGTTAAATGGACCCGACCCGTACCTCTAGAGGACCCCCATCCGTTGTAGATCTCATGAGACTGTATTTTATGAAAAGTTTCTCTATTTACTTAATAAAATAAAAACTAGAACTCAGACTGATGATGTTCATCGCTATAGAAATGTGACCAGAGTTAGAGATGCTCAATACTAAGTTGATGATGTAACATCAGCATCTCGTGGTTGTCGTGGTTACTGTGGTTCAGTGTTTTTTATAGATGTTTAGATGGAATTATAAGTCAATAGTGACCATAATAAAATAGAGGTGAGTGAAGCATCACTAAAGTTTAGTGATTTAAATTCTGATTGATTTGTGATGTTGGGCTATATATAAAATTGAATTGAAAGACGAAAAACATTCTGAAGGATTTGGAAAAACACATTTAGACGGGAAGTTTTCTATTTAATATACATAAATAAATATATAAAATTAATTAAGCATCAGCTTCATATCCTAAATAACGGAAAGCTCAGACTTCTGAGTCTGAAAGGATCTGATGACTGAACAGTTTAGAAAACAGAATAAAATATATATTCCTCTGGAGATAGAAACTGTCTACAAAAACATTAAAACCCTTAAACTCAATTCAATAATTAATTTTAGTTTTTTTTAAAACAATATTTGTTGTATTTCTTGTTGGATCAAGTTCATTATTTTAGGTTGTTTTTCTTATTAGTAAACAAGAACAAAAAAACAGATTCATCCACAGACAAATAAAACCGGATTCAAACCGTCTGTTTCAATCTTTAATCTTTGAGACTTCTGTAGTGTGACGGCTGAGGCCGTATTTGGTTTTGTATTTTTCTTTTGGTTCTGTGGATTTTTGTCAGAGTGGGATATCTTTGTGTTTGGTGGATCTTTGTTTGTGTCTTTCTGTTTATTTGTTTCAGGTGTGGTGCTGGAGGCGTGGCTCCCCATTGGTCCAACCTGAAGGAGGAGAGCCTTCAAAAGCACCATGTGGACCTCCAGACCAGGAGAAGGGAGCTGGGCTGCAACCTGTCTCCACTGCAGCTCAGTGATCTTCTCCACTGCAGCTCAGTGATCTTCTCCACTGCAGCTCAGTGATCTTCTCCACCTGTTTTAGTTTGTGCACACTTTGTAGTTTCTTTGTTAATTTGGTTTAGGTCCCACTCTGTGTTTAGTATTTAGTGTTAATTTAGGTGAAGCTGTAGGGTGAACTGCCATTTTCTTTAGTAAATGTTTTCTCCTATTTCTGTTAGTCCAGGTTAGTGTTTGTCATTCTTTTACTTTTCTTTTGCAGGTCAGCTCCCTGGGTTGAGTTAGTTGGGTTTTGTTTGTTATTCTGGCCTTGGTTCACCCTGAAGTATTTTGCTTCACTTTTAGATATTGTTTTGGTGTTTTGTTCTTGTAAATAAATGTATTACTTTTTATGGAGACGTGTTTTTTGTTACATTTCTTCTTTAATTTACCTTTATGTTACGCCCCCCCAGACCACATGGGGGCGTAACAACAGGAAAATCAAGGAAATTATTTAGGTTTACAACAAACTTACTGAATAAATGGTGCATTAACATTATGAAGAATGATTTAAAAGTAGTTATATAGTATATTTAGTCATAACGAGATATATTTATGAAAGGAGATTATTATGTTTGTCAAGTTTCAATTTATTAAAGACTTTTGGAATAAACTGTAGGATTCATGTGGATTAAAGAAACGAAATAGAAATCACCACCATTCATAATAAACTCAGAAACTCCGTCATATAACTTTAAATAATTTGTCTTATGATCACTTTTGAATTCATCAGTAAATTAAACTCGGATAAGAACTGGAGACTGTAACAGGAATCAATGATAAAAGTCTGGATGTTGTGATCCTGAGTGACAGGAAAGGTCGGCTACTTTAAATAAAACACATTTTTATTCCTATTATTATTGTTAATCTCTTCTCTGAACGTTTAGAGCTTCAAGGCTTCAGTCGTTCTACCTTAAACCTCATGTTGTTCCAGACGACAGCTGCAGTCCCTCAAACATGACGACGTTCCCTCAGAGCCACACCCACCTGACAGCACATGAAGGTGCCCCTCAGGTTCACGTCAAAGGTTCGGTCCCACTCCTCTAAGGTCGTGTCCTCGCTGGCAGAGTTCAGGTTGATGCCAGCGTTGTTACAAGCGATGTGAATGGCTCCCCATTTGGAGACGACGGCGTCGATCATTCTCTGGACGTCTTCTGGTTTACTGATGTCAGCGCTGACGGAGATGGAAGTGATTCCTGGAAACAGACACAATTATGTCTAAAACACTTTAGAAGATCCACCAAACAAGTGATACGAAACGGAATCATATAGTTTCAATGGTATTTTCTTTTCCTTTATTAATTGGAAAATTAGAGGCACAACCTCAGCATCAGGAAGTCTGTTTTTTTCTGGACTATGCTGCCATCTGCTGGCCAAAGACAGAACAACCTGGAAATCCAGTGAACGTTTAGGCTATGAGTAAGAAGGACACATTTGTGGCAAATGCATAAAGCTAGTATGAAGAAAAATTAACTTAACTGTCTGATTACTAAACAACCAGGAAAATACTGGCTAAATATTCAGGAAGATTTAGAAGATTGTAGGTGCTGTGAAGGCTGAACCAGCAACAGAGTGATAGAGAATAACATGGAGTGATATAGAGATCTATCCCAGGAAAAAAGAAGATTCTAAATGAGATAAATAAATCGTCTTGGTAAAAACAGACAAACGTTCCTGATTCGATCTGTCCTTCTCCTTGACATGAAGCTAAGACAGCCGTCTCCTGGACTCCGCCCACCTTTGACGGACAGCTCCCTCTCCACCGCCTCAGCTCGAGCCGGATCCAGGTCCACCACTGCCACCTTGGCCCCGGCCTCCCCCAGAGCGTGGGCGAACGCCCGGCCGATGCCCTGCCCCCCACCAGTCACGTACGCCACTTTCCCATCGAGACGCATTCGGTCCAAAATGGAAATCCCTCCGACGCCCCGGAAGACGTCGTCGTCGCTTATGGTCCTCTGATAAACACAGATTTATGAGAAAGGTGCTGCTGCTGTGAGGAAATCCTCCTTCTCAGTGAACGATACCTGAGCAGGTGGAGACGGACGGGCCAGCGGCGCCCGCCGGATCAGACTGATGCCGTCTCTGAGCGGGAGGATCACCTTCCAAACAGATGACAGCGTTCAGAATGGAATGACAGAACTCCAGACTTCCTGTAGGAAGGCCGCACACACCTGCTCCACGCGGGGGTCCTCACTAACAAACCGGTTGAATTCTCGTAGGGATGACCCATTGGGATCTGTGGAATCTTTCAGAAAGACTTTTCCTTTAAACAGGGAATTATCGACACACATGACCCCCTGCAGCCTCAGCAGGTTGTGCTCCAGGATGAAGTTGTAGTAATTGATGTAATTGTTCTTGTCAGCGTCGATGAAGACCATGTCAAACTGCTCGCCAGCAGCTGCCAGTTCCTAAAAAGGACATGACCCGTTACAAAACTAGCATGTTTGCTCAAATGTCAGGTAAACTTTGACTTCTCTGGTTATGCAAAGCGGACGACTAAACAAACACTGAGAGTAAATGTGGACGCCTGAGGAAAAGCAGAGGGTCATCCAGTACATGGTCACCTAAGCCTCACACAGAACATGTCACAGTTTCAGAGTCAGAAGTCCAGCACTGAGTGTCAAACCTGGAAACATCACAGAAGTAACATGTGTACTGGGACACATGACTGGATCGCAGCAGGAATGAAACCAGTCTTATAATTATAATTTGTATAAATAATCTATAGTTTTTTTTTTCATGAATTAAACATTGAAAAATTAAGAGAAAGTTGCATTTTTTTCATGAATATGTTTTCTACTTTGGACAAAAGTAAACAGGACTCATGACGTGAATGAATCCAGAACTCAGTTGTATATTTGAGCTGAGTTCTATATTTGCTCCTTCTGAGTTCTGCTCACAGAGAAACGGGTCAGAATGGTTGAAGACTCGGTCCCCTAGCACGGCAATGCGGGACAGAGACACCTGATTGGATAGAATCTAGAGCAGGGGTGTCAAACTCAAGTCCTCGAGGGCCGATGTCCCGCTGGTTTTCCAGAAAGCCTTATCTGCCCCTGATTACCTGGATCAGGTGTGTTTAGCCAATAGGGAGCTTCAATGGCAGCTTGGTTGGAAAACATGTGGGACACCGGCCCTCCAGGACTGGACTTCCACACCTGGGCTCTAGACCAATCAGAGGGCTGTTTGGGGTGGCACAAACGTTACGCTGAGAGAAAAAGTTGAAGGCAAAGCCAAAGATAGGGTGAAAGCGAGATGAGGCACTACGCATCTAAAAACGTTTGATCGCATTTTTTTTTCTTAAAAATAAAAGTTTGCAAAGCAAAAAAAAAACTTTTAAAGCAAATATTCAATATTTTATTTGCGACACTTTGGATTTTGTTTGTAACTTGGAGAATTTTGACTTCAAATCTGTGACCTCTGCTTGCAATATGGTGGCACAAAATCCCTCCAAACACCTGAGGCAGCATTTGCATCAATAAATAACCTGTGAAGCTGTGAAGTTTAACTGTGGGAAAAGCCGGCGGGCCTGGAGAAAAAAAAATCACATCTGTACCAGGAGAACATGAAAAACCACCAGGGAGGACCCAGCTGAAATTTCAGCTTCTTGTCACTGTGAGGCAAACGTGCTAAACACTCCACCACAGCACAGCCCCCAGAGAAAACAGCCCCAAGGCAAACTGTAAACGCTGTACAGGAATTTAATTATACCTAGGCTGTGTGGAACACTCTGACCTCCTTCACATCTTCTAAACCCATGAAGAAAATGTCATTTTACGGTGAGTGTTACTTCAAATCCTGGCTGGTGGTTCTTTCTCTGCATGGATCCATACTGTTGTTCACCTCTAACTTCAGTCTGACTTCCACTTCTCCCAAAACATCAATGTGACTCATCAGCTGTTTCCCTTCTTATTAAAATGAGCGTCAGTTCACCGTCTGTCCAACAGAAGACCCTCAGCTCTGATCGGTCTGCTCAGCTGCTGGACAGGACAGGTAGCAAAAGCATTTCCACCCTTCAGCGTCTTCTCACCAACACTTCCTCTCTGATGTTTGAAATAAACCAATCAATCAATGTTTGCATCTTCCTGTTCCACAGAACAGACACATCTTCTCCTCTGAGCTCCAACAGTTTCTTCAAAGTTCTCCTTCCATCTTTCCATCAACACATTTCCATCTCTGTCCTCGATAATCTGCTGAACCCTGTCTGGATAATCCACCTCTCCACCAGCTACACCTTCACCAGCCCTGCATCTCTCTGCACTTCTGTCTGCTCTCTGATTTGATTTAACTGTTGCTGGTCCAGTCAAGACGACGGAAGAAAGAAAACATTCTCCTTTCCAGCTGTGGCCTGACAAACAGCAGGAGCTTCAGAGGAAAAGAACCAGAACTCTTCTGTTCTTGGTGATTCTTTACTGTAGCTGTTGGTGTCCAATGATCTGGAAGAACCTCCTGATCTCTGAAATATCTGAGAACCACACAGACACTTTAACTTCCAGCCTGTTCCTCTTCATCAGCACCAGAGTCCTCCTCACACCTCCATCCACGACTTCAGAGAGAAAGAAATAACATGGAATCTGGATGAAAACCCGCCTATAATTTGATTGAAAATGACTTTAAAACTGAATATGTTTGAGTTTTGTGGCTTTTAGAGCCAATTGCACTGATGGGTTCAAGTCCTTCAGGGAAAACCCCAAACTTACTAAGATGCCGCGTTCAGGTGGCGTTTGATCAGAAAACTGTCTGTCCAACTCGAGAAACACACATGAACGTTGTAAAAACAACACGTCACCAACACCACCAGAATGCAGAATACTTTTCTGCACTTTTACAGAGAGTACTTGTTATGTACCATCCAGGAAACACTCCATTTAAAGGGAAAATCCTTAAGGATTATCTATTTATAATTTGTTCTAGTTAGACTAAATATTTTTGGTCTAGAATTTCTCCTTCTCCTGTAGCTCACAGCCCAGCTGGGGGGTCGTAACCACTGACCACATTCAACATCACAGCTTCATCTTCCAGCTTCATCCTTTTCCCATCTGACTCTCGTTTCACCTCCAAGTCTCTATAGAAGACGTTTCTAAACCGAGTCCTTCCTTCCAGTCTTTTCTGTCCTCCTCTCCTTCTTTCACCTACAGTCTGAACTTCACCTGCAGGTCAGCAGCATTCCTTGCAATCGTTCAGCTGTTGATTAGAATATAAATTATTATTATTATTATTATTTGCTGTACTTCTCTGGGACTGCCGATTAAATATTTGAACTTGCAGAGAATTTCACGAGTTGATAATGAACTGTGTGAATAGAGCATGTAACCACTAACATGAAAGACAATGTTAAACATTCATCATGATCATCTTGCCTTCAGTGTGTCCATGGCTGATCCTGTTTTGACAACAATCTTCTTCCCGTGTGGCGACTTGTCAAAGACGGGCTGAGCAAACTCTTTCAGATACGGTTCTAACTCACAGGCCACCAACAGGCCGTCATCAGGAAGGCCCTCGGCCATGGACAGAGCTCCGTAGCCGGTGAACATTCCGATCTCCAAAACTCTCTTAGCTCGACTCATGTGGATCAACATCTTCAGGGTCTGACCTGCAGGGACACGCAGACAGAACTGGATCAGAACCACTAACACAATCCACAGCTGTCCAATCAGAACTGGAGAAAGTCCAACCCTCAACATGTCCAGTGATGCATTCCTTTGGAAGTTGGAAGAGTGTCTTGCCCTCCTTGTGCACTCCATTCCAGTCATGAGACATCGTCTTTCTATCAGAAAGAATGGAAGCAAAGAGTCAAAAATCATTTCAAACTGAAGTATTGTTGAGAAAGAAAGAACCGCGTACTCATAAAGTTCTCTCAAAGGTTCACTTTCCCGTGTTGTCATCTCCTCCAGGTACTTGTCCAGTCCACTGGCGATGTCGAGAGCTTTCTGCAGATGAGCGCTCAGCTCCTCTGGAGCAGAACTGCAGGATGCCGCCATGTCTTTGGCTTTGGTTAACAAGTCCACCATCACTTCCACTGGGGTGTCAGGAACTGGGATTAAGAACACAAGTCTGCTGCAGGGTTATTGTTTCTAATGCTGCATGTTCTGGACCAGTTCAGTCTGGTCGTGTAAATGATCCATGAATGTGACTGCTGGATGACTGGATTCAATTCATGAAAAAGACCAACATTCGCAGATCAAACCGCGATTCCATTTAACATATTATCTCATATAACAAACAAAATGTGCCTATTATCATGTTGTGGTGTAGATTTATGGAATGGGTTGAATGAAGGTTTTACATTTATTTAAAAACCATTCGAGAGGTTTCTGGATTTATTCATGTGTTTTTATTTTATGACTTATTTCTAAGAACTCCTGTTTACTTTTGTCCAAAGTAGAAAAAAGATCATGAAAAAACGCAACTTTCTCTTAATTTTTCAATGTTCATTCATGAAAAGGACTATAGAACATTTATACAAATCATAGCTTTACTTCAGCCTCGATTTAAGGACATTCATGTCAGAAGAAGCAGATTCACAAAGAAACGGAGACACAGGCGCTGCAAACAGCTCCAACCGACTCCTGGTGGCTCACCTGACTCACGTCTCAAGAGTCATGACTCGGACCTGCGAACCGGCTCACCAAAGCATCAATTTCATCCTATATGTTGAGTGTCAGAGAGCCTTTAACATGGTGGATCCATTTTGTCCATCACATCATCCCGTAGCTCTCAGTAGTTCTGTTGATAAAATGAGCAGATGTGTGGCAGGACTTGGGCTGAGCGCTGACTTCAGCATCGAGTTAAACACATCTCAAGGACTGTGGGTCACAGCTGACTGACCGTCACTCTGCAGCTTCCAATTAAAATACAACATTGTGCTTTATTATTTCCCTGTTATTGTTCTGTGAAGTGCGGAGGTCATTTGACATAATGTACATTTCTTAATTACAGTGTTTGCATAAGTTGTTATCTAAAAGTGTGTGTTATCATTACAAAGACACTTCAGTATCTATTTATTTATTACTTTATTTCACTGTAGCAAAAGATGTTCAATTAATATATTGTTTTAATTGTTTCTGAACTCAAAGGTTTTCATGTCAATAATTTATTTGTCTTCACCATCCTTGTTTTCACACAGAAAGTATACATATTTTTAGTTCATTAATGTACTCATGATGGCAAAAACAAAAAAAAAAAATTCTAGCACAAGCGCCTGTCGACCATCACGGAAAAATGTGCGTTTGATGTGAACTGCCGCACACACTTGCGGCGGTTCCTCGTGCAGTCTGAACCAGGTGAGTGTCGGACCTCGACAACCAGAGTGAACAGAGTCCTGCTCCTGGGCTGGACAAGCACCAAACCTCCGTGAGGAAGCAGGCGGCGCCGCAGAGCTCCTGCAGACGTGGAACGAGAAGGAGCTTTAAGCAAGCGACCTTCACTAAAGTTCTACGGTTCACTAAAGCAATGTTTACACCGTGAATGTGTGTCAGGTTCCACACAAAACCTTAAAAACGTGAATAAACTCCAGACTCTCCATGAATCACAAGTTCAACATCTGCTCAAGGATCTGGGTTAGCCCCGCCCACACTGAGTGTGACGGGAGAGTTTGACAGATTAAATGAAATGGTGTCCACTGCCCAGTTCATGAAATCTTTTATTAAATCATGAAATATTTCATTAAATCATGAAATCATTCATTAAATCATGAAATCTTTCATTAAATTATGAAATCATTAGAGCTGTCAGGCGATTAAAATTTTTAATCGCGATTAATCGCGTTGTCCGGAGTTAACTCGCGATTAATCGCAAATTTACATGTGGCCTTTTTTCAAGGAAAAAAATGTGTGGTTCGTGGAATTTAGCAGTTCTACATTAATTATGAAAACAAGAATGGCAAAATTAATAGTTTTCATCAGAAATACTTTATTTTGTATCATTCTTTCTTAACCTTTATTTAACCAGGGGTGGATCCCATTGAGATTTAAAACCACTTTTTCAAGGGAGCCCTGGGGAGGAATCAATACAACAATAAAATACAACATTTGTTAAGCAAATAAAACAGAATTCAATTCTATTGAGATAAACTTGAGATAAACTTTCTTAACAATAAAAGGCTGTAACATAAAATGCCTAACAAAAGCCCAAGTGCAAGTGAAGGGCATTTTAAATTCTAAACTTCAATCAACGTTCAGTAAAATAAAATAAATTAAAAAAAATAAAATAAAAAATTTCCATAACACTTTCATGTTCATTTTTTGTCAGGACCAAATCTTTTCCTCCTCTGCTGAACTACAGTAATAAATGAAATAGAGATTTATCATTTCCAATGAACTTTTGTTTTTTAAAACATTAAAGACTGAGAAAAGCGGGATACTCTGTGGATAGTTTGACAGTCTGTTACTGCCGCCGCGTTCTCTGGCTGCAGCTCGATGCAGCGACGTGTCCAGCGGAGCTCACGCCATGAATATGCCGGCAGACAGACCGCTATGCTGGGGCTGGATCACGCTTAAACCTCCAGAACATTTAAAACGTCCCCCGGTGAGCTTGCTGTTCGGAACGTCGGGGGTCCACAGCTCTCGGGACGCGGCGCCGGACGCGAGCCGGTACCACCAGACGTGGTACTGGACGCGAACCGGAGCCGGGTTAGGGTGCAGGAGCTCTCCAGGTCCTAGCGCCGGGCCGGTTTTAGCTAGTAGCTTGGTGGTTGGAGACCCGCCCGTGATCTAGTGAGAGCAGCCGGTGAGTTAGAGGGCGGGACGCCCGCGCGCGCGGTATGGAAAGGCACGTATGAGAAAGTCCGCGATTAATGCGTCAAAAAAATTGTCGGCGTCAAGCACGTGTCAGATTAACGCGTTTTTAACGCGACAAATCTGACAGCCCTAGAAATCATTCATTAAATCATGAAATCTTTCATTAAATCATGAAATCTTTTATTAAATTATGAAATCTTTCATTAAATTATGAAATCATTCATTAAATCATGAAATCTTTTATTAAATTATGAAATCTTTCATTAAATTATGAAATCTTTCATTAAATCATGAAATCTTTCATTAAATCATGAAATCTTTCATTAAATCATGAAATCTTTTATTAAATTATGAAATAAACAAATGCTTCTTGAATCGTTTAAATTGAATTTGTATTTAATATCGACCCATTTAATGACCATTTTAATTATTTAATGCAACTTTTAAATAATTAATGACATTTTATTTTATGATTTCTTATTAAATATATTTATTTCAATGTGTCTCTTCCAGCTCACTATGGGCCATAAAATCATTAAATATGTCATTAAATAGCCATTAAAATAATATTTTAATGGCTATTTGATATGTTAATGCCACATATGTTTAAACTTTTTTGTATTGATTTCCACTTTTCTTGATTTAATGTAAATTTTAAATAATTAAAGACACACGTGTTTATTAATTTAATGGTGTATTTATCTATTTCATTTAGTCTCTTTCTGTCCCGCGTAATATTTGGGTGAAAATGTTCTGAAAACTCATTTAAACTCAAAAACGTTCAAAGGTTTCTGGTTCCCTCCGGATTACAGCACAGAGTGATGCTCACGCGGATCCTCAGTCAGAACTGGATCCATCCTCAGAAACCTGGAACTCTCCTGAAGCTTTAGCAGACCGGAACCCTCGTTACCGGGAGACCCTCGTTACCGGGAGACCCCCCCCCCCCCTCCCGGGGTCCAGCTCTTTACATGGAAACGTCCGTCCTGTGCGCGTTTCCAAACAGACCTAAAACAATCTGTTCATTCAAGCTCCACGTGCGTGAGTGGCAGAGATCTGTCACAGTGAACCTGCAGGAAACCAGCTGTGAATGAACGACCTGCAGCAGCGGGAATCACGGACGACTGGGGTCTGCGCGGAGCCCCGCGCGCGCGGACCCTCGCGCGGTTATGAAGCATCGATCTTACCTTTGACTGGAGCCATGCTGGCGGGAGATGGGCGTGCCTGTTGAGCAGCTGGCACTCACGGCGGGAATGCGCGGCGGGGCTTCGGTTATATCACAGGAAGAACGCGCGGAGCGAGGAGGAGCCGCCGCGAACACGTGAACACAAACCTTATTTAACTGCGGGTGACACGTGAACGCTGCGCGCGTGCCACCCGGGCCTCTTTTTAAATATCTCAAAGTTGCACAACGACAGTTATAGCCTTCGGTCGTTTGTGAACCGGCACGCGGGGTTAACCCTTCACACGCTGACGTGCGTGGAGCTCTGCTGAGATCTGAGACAGAGACTGGATCTGATCTGATTGGATCGGATCTGATCCTTCACTGCATTCACTGAGACGTTAAAGACTGACAGAATGAAGGTCTGGGGTAGATCTAACCATAACTTGGAGTAGATCTTCAGGATTAAGTCGACTACTCTGGATAAAAGAAGAGGAAAAAGATTTTCCAGAAATGGTTCTGGACAAAAGAATTTCCTTTTTACATTTTCACATGCTAATGAATCATTCAGAACATGATAAGAGGTTGTTTTCATCAGTTGTTCAGGCTGATCTATCACAGCTATTTCTGAAGTCTTGAAGCCGTCCTTCAAATTCCCACTGAGCGGTCCGGTCCGGTCCAGTATTGAGTGTTTCCATAGTTAAATGGATCCATTAAGACCTCTTGAGGGCCCCATCCGCTGTAGGTCCATAAAAAAATAAAAACTAACGGTTGGGGCGGAGCCTCTGGAGTCACTTACTGATTGGCAGAAAGTGATGACGACATTAGAAAGCACCAGTATAGCGCTTCATTTTACAGCATGGGTCCCCAAAGTGGGGCCCGCGGGTAGGGTTGGGCACCGATGGGTTCTGATGCGGTTCCGGTTCTACCGTGGTTCTTTTGTTTCGGTTTCGGTTCCCTTTCGGTGCTTATTGCGGTACTTCAGTAATAAAAAATAATGCCTTTATCTTCCTAAATCCAAAGCAGATCGGCTTCAAACAAGTGCAGACTCCCTCCTGCCGTGCAGCTGTGCGCACGTAATATAAAGCATAATGTAGCGTCCCTCCAGACTGATGCACCGAAACTCCAAAG
>NC_050516.1:37043674-37060496 GCF_002922805.2 Oryzias melastigma
TTAGATCTGCTGAAACACTTTAAATCCAGGTTAAAGACTCACCTGTTCTCAGCTGCATTTGATTAATATGTATTCAAAAGTTTACGTCTGACTGTTTATCTATGATTGTTTTAAATTAAAATCTTTTTACGTTCTTTTAATTTTATTTTAATGATCACATTTTTACTATTTCTTTTGATTGTTTCTTTGAATGTTTTATGTAAAGCACTTTGAGTTGTCTCTGTACATGAAATGTGCTACAAATAAACTTCCCTTGCCTGGTAGCTATACTATCCATGATGTTTGACATGTTGGAATTAAAGCTATTAACAAGTTCGTTGACTGAATTCCCTGAGTTCTGGTCTGATCACTATTTCATTGTTTTCTGTAATACATAGAATTGTGTGTTCAAAAACAATGCTTCTGAATTCAACACTATTTCACAGTCTAAGGAAAAAAAAAACAAAAAGCTCTCATTAAACATTTAGCATCTGTAATAATGGCTTATCTGACAAATATTCTGTCAAAATAAATCACACATAAAAAAACAACCTCAAATGCCTTTGAAGTAATAAAACAATATCTTAGAGGACATTTTCTCCTCAAACATTCTTTCATGTTTTTTTTTTTTTTTTCGGTGGTAAATTATGAACTGATGGATTTTTTTGACTTTTTAACCTTTACATGAGAAAGAAAAGACCAGCAGCATTTAAAGTGTATTGTTTTGATTGAAATTAGCAGCTCAACTGTGTTAAGGTCGTGGTGATGGTCAGTTAGCCACGCCTCTGTCCGTCGGCCTCAGGGCAGCTGTGGCCGCATCAGTAGTTTACCATCACAGAGTATGAATGAATAATGGATACACATGTAAGAGCTCTCAGGAAACGTCTTTATTCCCTTCTTTTCCTTCAGCGGTCTCCACAGCAAATCAGTCAATTTAGTATTTCTATTGCACCTTTAAAGCAGGAGCAACCAAAGTGCTGAGCATAAGATCACAAACAAATAAAACCATTGATGTTCACTTTCGGTTTATCCCTTTCGGGGTCGCCACAGCCTAACAGCACCCACTGTTTGGCATCAGTGATTTGGCAGAGCTTTTACGCCGGATGCCCTTCCTGACACAACCCTGTACTTGAGGGGCACAGGGACCCAGTTAGGCAGCAGCGTCAAGGGTCTTGATGGGGATATGTGGACAACCATGGGAATAAATACAACCATCAAGCAATAAAATACAATAAAAGAAACAATAAAAACAACAAGCTGTCCCACTAGAACTGCTCACTGGAGTTAACTGAGGAGTTTTTAAAGTGACTTGACATCCCTGAGAGATCCGACAGACCTCACAGAAAAGGGGAGAACGTTCCAGAGTTCAGGAGCTGTAAAGGTTCTGTCTCCCCGAGTGACAAGCTGGGTCCTGGGAACCATTACAACATTTGATCTTCAGATCTTAGGACTCGACGTGGACGATCAAAATGTAAAAGTTCTGAAAGATATTGAGGTAGCAGACCCTTGAAACATTTAAAAACCAGGAGTAAAGTCTTAAAATCAATCCTAAAAGACATGGTTAAGAGAGCGTAACAGGAGTGATCACATCCTCTGGTCAACAGATGCATTCTGGAGCAGCTGGAGACGGGTCTATCCCACTGTAGTTCCAGTAGTCCAGCAACACCTCCAAGGACCCAAATGTAAGAGGGTAAGTGTCCTTTAAAGGTTTTAACCACAGGACTTCACATAGCAGGAGTAACAATAGACACTCCAACACCAGTGACATGGTGAGGGCTCCAACACACCTGTGAGACGATCAACCAATGAGAACATCTGCAGCTAATCAGAAGAAGAGCAGCCTGAAGGACAGAGCTTTAGCCTGTCAGAGTAAACTAAATCCAGATATATGATCAAATATTACCTTTGGCACAAAAAGAACAAAATATTATGAAATATTAGTTATTTTTGTGAGCTCTTTTAACACCAGGAAGTATCTCGATCTCTAAAGCTCCGCCTTTCACCCCTCATGGGTCCCGCCCATTTCATGAGGTCATCATAGAGCCGGCCTCGGCAGCGTGTCCGTCATCTATGAAAACAAACATCCACATTTTTTCATATATGTGTATCTACCTTTAGTGGTCTGTTCTGAAGTTTCCCAGAAAGCCATTGGCAACTAAAATGTCAAAGATTTTAAGTTACTTCAAAATGAATTTAAAGAAAACAATCAGTTGTCCTTTTTAAGGATTATATCGTAAATTACACAATGTGTTTTCAAAGTTCATGGCTGAATTACATGTTGAATCGTAAATTTGTATTAAAGTATCAAAAACCCACGAAAATGTCAAAAGAAATTGATTTTGTTTTTATTTAGTATTTATTTTTTTAAATCAAGATTGAGTAAGATGTCATATTGACTTCTGTAAATACAGTAGTATCTTCATTTTAAGTCTGATTATGGCCTGCAGCAGCAGTCACTGACTGCAAGGACCATATTATTTACATATTGAATTGTCAATTCTAAAATGCATTTTCAAATTTGATCAAATTACATTGTCAAGTGAGAATTACTTTGAATTATGGGAGAAACAGTAATCAGCCTTGTCATTATTTTATGGTCATCTCTTGAACCTACATGACTGTGGAGTTTGGCGAGGTCGGCAGCAGAGCCTGGAGCTGCTGCAGGACTGCAACCACCCTTAGCCAATGAGAGCGTCCGCACCGGATGAGGAGTGAACCCAGGATCAATCCGAGTTCTTCCCTACGGAGACTGCTCCCTACCACTCGCCCCGCACCAACACCATATACAGACACACGCTAATATAGTACAGCGTCCCCTCACTGGTTCACCTTCTGCCGTTTCGCTGTTTTTTTTTTCAGTTCAACTTTGTTTCCTGTTTTTTAAACAATGTGTTGTGTTCTGCATCCTGATTGGCTGTTTCTCTTGTCAATCAATCTCTTCTTTGCTGTGTCTTCTGGCTTTATAATACCATGTTTTAATATTATAATACTGCTCTTATTTTGGTATGAAGGTTTGGACTTTAAGAGTTTAAATAAAAGAGTGAAAATGTTCATGTGTGTCTAAGAAAAGTGTAGAAAGAGTTTAACTGCAGACGAAAACTTGTGTAATCCTACTTTGTGGATTCCAGTGTGGAACTGTCAGGATTCCACCCGAACAACAAATCCAGTGGAGAGATGTCCTAAATCTTCTACAGTCACCACATGGAAGAGTTTAGGAACAACAGCAGCTCAGACACCAAGTGGTCGACCACGTAAACTGATGGAGGGGAGTCGGAGGATGCTGAAGGTCAAAGAGGTCACAGAGTTTATGCATTCATTCATTTATAAAGCACCTTCCACCACCAGCCAGCCACCTAGACCAGGACCTAAAAATCCAGTTCTGCACAGGCAGTCCGACCACATCCAGTAATGTGGTTGGACTTCATTGCACCACAAATAAATCTGGCTGCTGCATTTTGCACCAGCTGCAGCCTTTGGCTGCGTCTGCTTTTCAGTTCTTCGTTGTCAGGTCATCTGTTCTGTCGCTGGTTTGTTCTCTGTGGTTTTGTCCTGTTTAAGTTTAGTTAATGTTTAAGTCTCTGCCACAAAGTCTGGTCTCCTGCGTTTGGGACCTTCACTACCATCACTTCATGACAGACATCAAGCTTCACTGCCAGGTTAGAAACTACAGACTGTTCAAAAGAGCTCCGACCTTCATGTGACCTTCAGATCACTCCAAGTACAGTACAGAGAGCTTCATGGAATGGTTTCCATGGCAGCAGATGCATCAACACACACATCACCAAATGCAAAGCCTGGATCCAGTGGTGTAAAGCACGGCGTCACTGGACTCCAGAGCTGTGGAGACGTCTTCTCTGGAGAGAGGAATCATCTGGATGGAGCAGTCTGGGTTTGGAGGCTGCAGGAGGGCGCTACAGGATTCCCCGTATTCATGGCCGTCTGGGTCGAGACATCCATGAACTTGTTTACTCTCTGCCTACATCTCAGCAAACATTGACTCTCCTCTGTTCTGTCCCCTCAGTAACCTTAGAAATGCAGTTTACAGAGAACGTATGCTTTTAAATGAAGGTTGTGAGCAGAAACTCTTCTCAGTCTAAGAAGTCCAGAAGTACAAACTCTTCATTCTTTATACTCTCTTTTAAAAACGGATCAATCGAAATAACATTCAGCATTAAACAAAAGGGGCCTTTCTGTGTGGAGTTTGCATGTTGTGGGTTTTCTTCCTCCCACCATCCAAAAACATGCTCCAGAGTTCACTGGTTACTCTAAATGGTCTCTATTGTGAATGTGATTGAGGGTTTCTGTGACAGACTGGAGACCTGTCCAGGTGTGTTCTGCCTTCACCCACCAGTGGGCGGGTTAAGCTCCAGCAGGAACCCAAAAAGGGACAAACGGTTCAGAAAATGAATGAATAAATGAATTCTTTCTTTATATCAGAAAGAAGGTTTATACCATATGGAATGGAGGGAGATAGTTTATGGTAAAGACAATCCAATAAAATAGGTGAGCAGTTGCAGTTCTGTTGTGGGTTTCAGTCAGAGACGTTGGCAGGTGAGACTGAAAGGAGATTGGAATTTGCCCTCCAGCTTTTCATGTTTTTGCCGTTCATTCTCGGTGTATCTATGAAAGCAAACAGAACAATCTGCAGGAACTCCTCAGAAAAATGGACCAACTATTTCTGAGAGCCGTGCTTTAAATTGAACCTGACTTAAAAAACTCTTTTGACGAATAATTAACCACAGTCCGCTAGAAACTGGTTACCTAAATTGTGTCAATGACCTTCACAGAATTGGGTGGTAAAACTGACTGAAACGTGAGCCAAACTCTTTGCTACATAACAGGTCCTTCTTGTTACATGAAATCTGATGTTATGTATCAAACTCAAACTGTAAGTAGGCTGCGCTGATGTTTTGATAGCTTATTGACATTGAAGTTAGTGAGTTTAGAGCTTCTGCTACAAACTGCAGGAACTCTGTTGGTTCATTTACAGTAATGCAAACATGTCTAGTTTCAGATTCCACTGTTTCATTACCAGTTACAAGAGCATTGTGACCTCTGAACCCGGCCCAAACAGTTTATAAAACACCGTAAGCTTATTACAAATCTTGGAAATGAAACAAAACAAACAAACAGGAAAATATTTTGGAATGATCGGCCTTTTTCTGTTTCTTCTCTTTGGTGAAGTTTGGAGTTTAGTAAAAAGATGCAACAATTTACAGATCAATGATTTAAATCCCAATCGTTTTGAGTTCCTCAAATGCAATTACACAATCCCTCTTCTTAATGGCTTTTATAATCTTAAAGTGCTTTGCAGCTGTTTGAAACTGAAGTCACATTTCCAGCCTGCTAAGCAGGTGTTACCTTGCATTTACACAACACATGTTTTGGCATGTGTTGTGAAATTAATGGGTGATGCTCCTCCCTTGCTTCAGTGGGATCTTCGAAATACTGTTCTGTATATATAGTGTCTCAATGCTGGATTCTCGTGCACTCTTTGCCGAGCCGTCATAGCCTACAGCTGTCCGTGTAGAATGGGGAAAGTTCATCAGGAGGATAGCAATGTCAAAGAGAAGAACAGTGAGTTTAGCTTGGTAAGGGTCAAAGGTACATGGAAAAGCAAAATGGGCATGAAGATCAAGGACACTGTTGACTGTGTTTCTGCTGCTAAAATGTAAGTGAAACCATATTTATTTTTACAGATATGATGTTTGAAGGAAATACACAACGCAACAGCTGCAGGATTGGGTGTCAACGTTTATTGTTGGCGTGCATATTTGGTTTCTTTATTCAAAGACATCAGAGTCCAGAAACTCTAATAAGAGTTGTCACTGTTTGAGTTTAGAAATAAGTCCGCTACACAATTACTGAGTAACACAAACAAAACACTAATTGTGGAATAGCAGAAAGCACGACAATGACAAGAAATAAAATGAACATAATTTTAGGGTTCTTTGACCGACATCTCCTCAGGAAAAAGTATCACAGCATTTTCCTGCTTTTCCTGTTTTCTCATTTCACAACTAATGAAATGTAGTTGTGTAAAAAAGGTTGACATTTAAACTTTAAAAAATACCTGCAGTTATTTTAACCATGCTCCCAATTTTACACACAAATGTTTGATACATTTATCCTAAATTGTAATGATTCTACTGTCACAAACTGGTGGAACGTGACATATATAAAGGTAAACGTCTGCTTTATTAGTTAATTTTACCAATTCTTTTATGTGAAAAAAGTGTATATAGATTTTTTTCTATCCGAGTTGTAGCTACTCTTCATATTAGTGCAGGTGTTTATGAATTTCTGAATACTTCATGGGTTTTTTCTATTATCTCAAACACCTTTGTTGAAATCAATAAAAAACACTGAAAAAAGGGAAAAAAAGTTTGTATTCTGTCAAATCTGAGAGTACATTTTGATCTCTAATATATCAACTCCACTCTCTAATGTCCTTTTATTTAGCCGTTCATTTAGGCTGTAAGTACAACTAGAATGGTAAATATGCAACTTAGTAATACTTTTTCAAATGCCTATTTTTAGTATTTCCTCAGAAGTTTACTCGTACTTTACCTTCCTGCCTTTTCAGAACATGTTCTAACACATTTTCGTTTTTTGTAAATTTGCATTTTTACTTTAATATTAATGACTATTATATTGCAACTATAAAAACAAGACCGAATCGACCTCAAAATCACTTAAGTAACTAAAGAAAAAGACTCAACATCCAAATGTACATTCTAGTTTAAATATACCCTCATTCGCACCAGTCTGAGGGTCGACTGCTATCAATGTTTGAGCAAACGTTCAAAGTCACAAACCCTTCCACCGTGTTCAAAGAGATGAATAAGACTGATATTACTAAGTCATAATGTACAAACATTAAACAACAATCCATAACATAACACTGAAAAGCACTTTTTGTAGACTTTACACATCTTTAAGCCATTATTTTGATCTTCAGCATTTAAAGCTTCAGTGTCTTGTCCTTTAACACTCTGAATTACTGCATGTCAGACACATATTTCCTTTTCTCCTTTTTTGGCAGATATGAAAGCATGTCAGAGAAAGGCACCACTTGGACAGTAGTCAGCCCCATCACCTTTACTTACAAGGTGACTGAGACTCATAGTTTACTGGATCCCAGCAATGACACTCTTCTACTGGGCCACATCACCGACCCACAGCAAGTGGAGGACATTAAACGCTCAAACAAGCCAATTAGGCGATTTGTGGTCGTTGATCAGGAAGTTTACAAAATCTATGGTCCCAAGATAACTGAATACTTAGAAGCTAATGATGTGGTTTACAAAATCTTGGCCCTTCCCACCACAGAGGAGAATAAATCAATGGAAACTGCACTGAAAATCCTGGAAGAAGTCAACAACTTCGCCCTGGACCGTCGCACGGAGCCCATCATCGCTATTGGTGGAGGTGTTTGCTTAGACATAGTCGGTCTGGCTGCTTCACTGTACAGGAGGCGCACTCCTTACATCCGGGTCCCCACCACCCTTCTGTCCTACATCGATGCCAGCGTTGGGGCAAAGACGGGTGTGAACTTTGCAAACTGCAAGAACAAGCTGGGGGCTTACATTCCACCTGCTGCAGCCTTCCTGGACCTGTCATTCATGCAAAGTGTTCCCAGGAGACACATCTCCAACGGTTTGGCTGAGATGTTAAAGGTATGATGGTGCTATTTAGAGACACCCCTGATCCTAGATGTCTTTTTACAGCAGTTCTATATAGTTTGCAGTGAAACCCGTTCGGATGTTCCACATACATTCAGCTTGGACGACGTCACGTTTAAACATGTTTCGCTTCCTTTCAGATGGCTTTGATGAAGCACAAGGGCCTCTTTGAGCTTCTGGAGGAACACGGATGTATGCTCTTAGACACCAAATTTCAGACTGGCAACAATGTATATGGACACAACAGTGTAAAAGTTGCATCTCAGACAACCCGGATAGCAATTCTAACCATGCTGGAAGAGCTGGCTCCAAACCTTTGGGAGGATGACCTGAACAGACTTGTTGACTTTGGTCATCTTATAAGTCCAGCATTAGAAATGGTAATCATTTATTTACAACACAAATATTTGACATTTAAATAAACATGTGCACGTTAACATGTGTGTTTTCTGATCTGCACACAGAAAGTTCTCCCATCCCTGCTGCACGGAGAGGCAGTCAATATCGATATGTCTTACATGGCTTATGTGTCTCAAGAGAGCGGCCTATTGACTGAGGAGGAGAAGCAGAGGATCATCGGCTGCATGGTGGGGCTGGAGCTTCCCGTCTGGCATGAGGAGTTCACAATGGAGCTGATCCAGAAGTCCCTGCAGGACAGACTGAAACATTCCGGCGGCCTGGTCCGAATGCCTCTACCTGTTGGTCTGGGACAAGCAGGTGACAAGTCATCAAATAGTATGAATGAAAAACAAACTGTCTGGTTTTATGTATCTGAAACAGTTTCTCTCTCCTCTCTTTCACTGCAGAAATATTTAACAACATTTCCTACGACATCCTACAGAAAGCTTATATCAAGTGGTGTGAAGAGCTGAGCGTCTCCTCTGATAGCACCTGTGATGCTTGATCTTCACATTCTTCAGAAATATTTTTAAAGAAACATGTTTATATTTCGACTTCTGTTTGGTGTTTGGAAGTGTAAGGTTGTTCAAATTACTGTGGTGAGGCTCTGGTGTGGTTAAAGTCTGAGGTAAAACGATTCTAAATGAGACAGTTACAATGATGACGAGGACGTGTTGGCTTGAGAATGTAAATATCCTTTATTATAGCAGCTACTTCTGTGAGTGATAATGACAAATGGTGTCAGCATTTCTTCACTTTGTTTTACATGGTTTAAAAAAGCTCAAATGAAATAATCAAGATATGTTTTTGAGTGGTTTAACACTAATTCACATTAAACATCTGAAGTGTCATTCGGGGGAACCAAAATGGATTAAAGAATACCAGAAGTTACTTTGGTATGATCTTGTTTGTGGTTCGAACATGGAAAACATTCTCCATTAAAAGTTTTTTATTAATAGGCAAACTGTTTTGTTTTTATTCATTGATTTAACATTTAAATAAAAATGGGAGGATGAGGCTTCTTGAGATGAAATATCTCATTTTCAAGAGAGTCCTCCTATCCAGTATGAGGACAGATTCAAACAAGAATGACGGAGAAAAAATCAGCAAAGAAAAAAAAGCAAAACTAATGACACAACACTCACACATTCATACGAAACACATTGGCTCACAACATACACTTCTCCTCGTAACAATTCATAACCAGAACACAATAAAATGCAGTAGCACTGACTCACCTGAGGAACAACTAAAAGCCCAGAGGACTTCAGGGTTCACGAGGGTTCATACTTTAAAAAACCGCTTAAATAAGAAGGCCCAAGACCATAAAAACATTTATAAACTATTAACAGAATCTCAAAATCAACCCTGTTCCCGCCCCCTGGTCCTCGTCAGAACTCGTCCCTCTAATCATGTAATAACTGCACACCAGCAAAAGATTTTTTGGATAAACCAGAGAGCAGGGCATTACAATGATCTAAACGACTCTCTGTGCTGGCAAGAGGGAGGAATGGGCGGACTCTGGCAATATTTTTAAGATGATAAAATCCTGTCTTAACGACATTTTTAATATGTGGGAAACAATTCAGCTCAGAATCAAAGAGAACGCCCAAGTTTCTGAGATGGTTTAAAATGATTGAGCTTTGGTACAATCCTCTCTCTTGTCTTCAGGACCAATGATTAAAACTTCTGTTTTGTCCTGACTGAGCTGTAAGAAGTTCTGTGGCATCCATGACTTTATATCTAAAATACAATTTAAAAGTGTGTTTATAGGTTCAAGGTCAACGCCGTGTCTCCTGATGACATCCTCAAGAAGAAACAATGCAATTAAAAAAGAATGGAACCTAAAATGGACCCTTGGGGAACCCCACAACTTATTTAATGGATTCTTGATGAATTTTATGAACAGAATCTGGAAGTTTTTCAAAATAAAACTTCCACCAGGATCAGGAAGCAAACCAAACGGAATTAGTTTAAGTTATCACGTATTCCTTTTTTTCTGTCCGCGGCCCGGTATCAAGTGACCCACGGACTGGGACCGGTCTACGAGGGTTAGGGTCCAGCGATGAAAGGGATCGTGCCCAACCAAGTGTGTATTATCAGAAATAAACAGAAGTGTGAACTCAAGTCACATGACTGGAACTCGAGTCAAACTCCAGTCGTGACTTTGATGACTTTACATTTGACTTGGATTTCAACATCGTTAACTCGTGACTTTAGCCCTCTAACTCGGAAAGACTTGCTATTTTCTGCAAGATGTAAAGATTAAGTGTGTTGATCTCTCTGTGTGAGTCCGTGTGCATCTTCAGCACAACATCCAATCAAATTAGGTCCACGTTGGTTTAAATCGACCATCCAACCAATCAAACTGTAATAGATGATCTGAAAGATCTGTCAATTGAACTCAGCACCACTTCCAGTGTTATTATAAAATAATAAAATTTGTCTTTATGCAGAAGACATATTACTTTATTGTATTATGTTTTTTTTGTTTTTACAAAATTCATACTCTCATCAGCAAAACAGTTCTTAATGATGGATGTGTATCTGCAGCTAGGCTACAGTCCATTACAGAAAAGTATATAGAATTAATTAACTTGATTGGGAAAGGGATAATGCATATTAATGAACATTAAAACAAATGTAAATTCATCTGATTATAGCCACAGGCTAATTTCCAACTGGAGTCCCTTGGCAGGTTGATGTTAAAATAAATAAAACAAAACATACAATTATAAAACACCTGTAAAAGACAGTGTACAAAATAATACAAATAAAACAGAATAAAATATGAACAGAGATATCATTTTTAAAATCAGAGCTTGCTTTGTAAGAAGATGTTCTTATTTCTGGTCATTAGTGAGGGGACATTGGAGACTCCAAAGGCCAGTTTCAGCTGTTTTTTTTAAATGTTTGCACTTTCTCTTATTAGTGTTCTTTTCCTGAAGGTTGAGCCCTAAAATGATTGTTGGCAGGTTCTGAATGTCACAACGGCGTGGTGTGGAACCTGAACTACTGTGTCAACAAGCACCACAAAAAAGTTTTCAAATCACAAACAATTCCTTCTTTCTGATTCCACTCTCAGCCACAGTCACAGCTGAGAGTGATTTCCATATCTACTAAAACAAACTCACGATCACCAAAGAAACAGGAAACAAGAACTGATTTCAAAATAAAAGACACACATAAAATGCAGGAAATAACCGGCATCTGGGATCACATTCCAACAATGACGATACATTTTGTGAGAAAGAGGTTCGTCTAAATGGGACCTCACAGTCACCTCTAACAAGGAGCCTCTAATATACTCCCCTTCTCCCTCCCCCTTCGTTTATCCCTCCGTGCTCGCTCCAAACGGAGGTTGTTGACAAAATAGTGTCTAATATTTCGGACGTGCCTTCCGTTCAATGACGTCATCAACATCGCCGGTCTGCTAGCATTAGCACGGTGCTTCCAGCGGTTGAATATCCATAGTAACAGTAGTTTTATAACTTTTAAACTGTCACACTACAACATAAATTTACATTACTTACATTGAAATGTAAACATCTGTGGTTTCAGAGCGCACCAACGTGAAGAAAAGAGCTTCACGTTTACTCTCGTGATTGTGGGCTTTGGACTTCTCTGTTTGGAGTGAAACATAAAAAATAATAATCCGGACACGACTTTGACTTCAACTGACACTCCGAATCAAGGGGGGAGTATTCGCAGTCTCTCCAGCGTGTCCTGGGTCTTCCCCGGGGCCGCCGCCCTGGGCGCATTTTAAGCTATCACAATAGCATTTTTTAACAAAGCACGTCCCGCTGGACACACGTGTCTGCATCTGAATTCCCACCCTATTCCTAAACTACTAAAATACTATGTAGGGTGGGACTATTTGGTGCCCTGGATTTAAAAGAAATTCAGACACCATGCTCACTACTTCCCTTCTGTTTTTCTAAACACCAGATATGCTGTCACTGATTTACCAAAGTGAAAATCAAATCGATACATTTCATGACGTCTATTTGTGACTCTACTGTGTTCTGATGATAAAAATGTGGATGGTTTACAAATTACATTTAAACACATTTTTTGGGGGCAAAAATTGTTCGACCGCAATGCATTGTGGTCTATATTTGCTAATATAGTGAGCATTGATGCACTCTAGTTTTTCACAAAGACTTCTGGGAAATTTCTAGTGCACTGGAATATGAATGGTAGATTCAGACAGCACTAAAAATACACTAGAGTGAATGGGGGGATTCTGACACCTATGTGTGTGCGTTGTGTTTACCAGCTCTCTAGATTTTTACATTTATTTATTTTTAATGAAATTTGCATTTCATGATAAAGCTACAATCATGTTATGCATACATAAACAAGAATAAGCTAAGAAATATCTTTGGGCTCTTACTTTGTCAAGCTTTGGGTTTGGAGAAGCCGACTGAATTTGAATTTTTTCTGCAGTGTGCTGCACTCTTCTGACGTCACCAAATGGTAGTACACGTGTCCAGACCTGCAGTCACAGGGCCCGCGTTAGGTAGATTCGCTACTATGGAATTATAACCCTTAATGTGTTGTGCATGTACGTGGACACCAGGGCTTTAGAGGATAAGTACACTGAGAGAAATACAAGCATTTTGGCTAAAGAGAAGGCTAATGTTAGCATTAGCTTGTAACTTCAACAAATATGCAACTAAAATAATGAAGAGATTTGACTCAAAATTAACCTGAAATCTCAGGAGATCTCCGACCTGTTTATGGAAGTGTCAGTGACATTCATTTCATTCAGTTATTCTGCTTTTCCTCCATGCTTGGCATGGAGCTACAACAGCGATTACTGTTGTTGGAAACATCTGGTGATATTGAAGACAACAAGGAGTTACTTGGTGACAGTGACCTGAAGCGCTTGTCCTTTCCCATCTCCTTCATTTTACTGGTTCTGGAGATGACATAAGAGCCAGAATCTCCACTGTCTGCAGGGACGGGGTCAAAGGTAATGACGCCATTGTTTAGATCCATTGTTGTTGGAGGAGACATGTCAGGAGCCGAGCAGTGCGGGTACATCTCTGGTGGGCATTCACCAAGAACCGGCTCCTGTTTGATGGCTCGTGCCAACAGCTCTGACGTGCAGACAGATGTGGAGGACGCCACCGTCAAGCCATGAGCCCGCGCCTGAATCTCAAGCTCCTGGACATGACAGAGAAAACCGGATGTATTGGGATTTTGTTAATAAAAACTATAGCTAGAAACTGTCAGAAATTTAAATAATGTTGTTATTCTAAGAACAAGTATTTTATTTTGCAATTTTAAGCAAAAATGTCCTCGACACCAGCTAAAGAGGAACTGATCCCCACAATGCCAAAACACTCAAAATGGCAGGGAAGAACAAAGGTTTATGAAATATGTTCAGACAGAAGACAAGGCAGACACGATGGGACTAGAGCCTTCAAAGAGAACAGAGATGGCACCAAGCCGACTCCCCGCAGAGCTACAGGACACTGCTGGGAAACAGCAGAGACAACAGAGTCTTTTACTGCTCCGGATTTAAATAATCATAACATTAATGGATCAGACTTTTCTGCGCTTTTCCAGACACTCACAGCGCTAACAATGTGTATGCTTTATTCATTTGTACTTGGTATACTACTACTGTAGCCACAGCTGCCCCGGGGCAGACTGACAGTGGCGTGGCTGCCAGGACTGACCATCACCGGGACATTCATACGCTGTGAGATTTAACCCAGAATCTAATTCACCTGAACCTGAACTTTTACATTTTCATTCAGAAGACTACAACAAACCTAAATAATCATAACTTTACATGAAGAGAACAACTGTCAGGAACCAACGCTCTGTCTCCCCCTGTGGTCATCGGAGGGAGACATCTCCTGATCTCCCATCAACCCCAGCACTCTGTCTGGATGTCTCCACACCTGACTCTCATCAGTCCATCAGCCACAGGGCATTTAAGCTCTGCTCAGACCACACTCAGGGTGAAGTATTGATTGATCCTTTCTGTTTGCATGCTGAACGTTTTTCTCTGATCTGATCTGATCACCTGATCCTGCTTTGTACCTGACTCTGCCTCTTTGCTGCCCATCCTGACCTTCTGCCAAGATTATCACTCCCTTCCTTTCTCTGTCCTGCTACAAGAAATAATACATTACTGATAACAAAAAACTATCAAGTTGGATAAGGTAAAGAAGACAGCAGGTATAGTTTAATAAAAGATTTAACCGTTATGGAGGAGATCCTTCAAATAGCCGCAGTGCTTTTTGGCCCAAATGATACAAAACAAAGCTTTCAAATGATTCTCCAGTGCTGCACATAGATTAGAAACAAATGTACGGCATGAAGGAAGGCGAGTATCGTAACATGACTGCCTCTGTCATGCACCTGTATTCGGAGCAGCAGATGGCCGTTAGCATGCTCCAGCTTCCTCTGTCTGCACTCCAGCTCCTTCGTTCTCTGTTGATCCTGTTGCAGCTTCCTGATGTAGTCCACTGAAGCTTTAAGAATCGTGCCCTTATTCCAGCGCATGTCTCTGGGGTATACAGCAGACAAAGGTGCACAGTCAGTCAGATGACCAGCTGACTCAAACAACACCATATTTCTTAGTTTTTTTTGTAAGAGTACATCATCCATTTTAAAGGCATACATGAGTAAGACATGTAGAAATGTAGTAAGGACTAAGAAATTTGAACAAGAACAAAAGATTTGAAGTAAGACACATTTATTCTCTCTAACACTACATTCATTTACTGTTTTAGAATATTTTTAATACATTTCACTAAACATACAAAAATAAAAGCAACTGACAATTCACACATAACTTTCTATCTACGGCCAATGCTGAACATTTTCTTGGCTGCATGAACCACGGGGAAGGGTTAAGGCTAGAATTAAGTTTAGGATTGGGGGTAAATTGACCGAATGGTTCCAGTGTCTGCAGCTCACCACTCCCCCAGGGGACGGGCCAGATGTGGAGAGCAAATTTCACACATCTCTGTGCGTGACAACGAGTGGGACTTTGACTATGTGCGTCTAACAACAAAATCTCGCCTTGAATGCACTTAAATACACAATGCAGCAATATGCAACTCGGACAACATGAATTTGTGCTGGTCCTACATGTAAATAACATCAGCCTAAAAAATCTATTCAGAAAAAAAACATTTCAAAGGTAAACTGGGAGGTTTAGTTTAAGATACAACGTCTTGTGTTCATGACTTATCTGTCAAACCTTCTCAGAAAACTATGTGGAGCTCATTGTTTTCATTATTGAATTATTTTACACTTTGACTTTTCTGACACACTGGTTTCTATTGCCTGCGACAGACTGGCGACCTGTCCAGGGTAAACCCCGCCTTCGCCCATCAGTAGCCGGGTTAGGCTCTGGCACCCCCGCGACCCCGACAGGGAAGGAGCGGTCAAGAAGATGGATGGATGGTTTTTATTGCAATCTGCTGACAATTATAAAGAACTGAAACAGTTTCAGCAAAGCAAGTTTTACTTACAAGATTATTTCTTCCACCAATTCAAATGTTGAATCCTGTATTAAACTTTAACTGCTTTCTTTATTTATAGCAGCATCTTATATTTGGACTGAACCACGCCTTGATATCATGAGTGCCTGGCAGCACAAATGAACCCACTGCTAATAATTAGCACTCTTAGTTAACACTTTCATCCAGTTAAATAAAGGTTACAAACAAACAAACTCGTCCCAAATAAAAGGGCGAACAATCCTGATCTAGAAGGATCCCTCAAAGCAGTGGTCCCCAACCACCGGGCCAGAAAATAAATAATTATGATAACGTTTTTTTGGGGCTGCACGGTGGTGCAGTGGTCAGCGCTCTTGCCTCACAGCGAGAAGGCCCCGGTTCAAATCCCGACTGGGACCTTTCTGTGTGGAGTTTGCATGTTCTCCCCGTGCATGCGTGGGTTTTCACCGGGGACTCCGGCTTCCTCCCACCGTCCAAAAACATGCTTCATGGGTTAATTGGTGACTCTAAATTGCCCCTAGGTGTGAATGTGTGTGATTGAGGCCCTGAGACAGACTGGAGACCTGTCCAGGGTGAACCCCGCCTTCACCCATCAGTAGCCGGGATAGGCTCCAGCACCCCCGCGACCCCGAAAGGGACAAAGTGGTCAAGAAGATGGATGGATGATAACGTTTTTTTTCTTTTGAGTTTCAACAATCTTTTCTTTTGAAAAATAACTGTATTCTTTCAGTTAGACCTTAGAAAATGTAAAGTTTAGTAAAGAGAGGAAAATGACTGTTTGTACAATCCTTTGTTCTGAAAAGTCTTTTGGTTTTGAGGACGATAGGATTCTTGCAGTTATATTTCAGTCCCTTGAGCACTAAAAAAAGTCCGGCACCATGCAGCTCGAGAAAAGTTGCATGAGGAACATAAATCCAGGACCCTCAAATACATCAAGCTCAAGGCCCCAACTGACAGCGTGCTCAGTGAATGTCTCAGACAATGGAAAGCAGATGATGTGATGCTGGAGGACAGAGTCTCATGGGAGGACAAACCCCTGCATGGGATGTACCACCATAACTGAAGTGGCTGATATCAAGAAGTTCTACCAATGGCTAGAGAGGACTGGCCTGCAGGACAGCACAGAAGCTCTGATCCTGGCAGCACAGGAGCAAGCCCTGAACACCAGAGCGATAGAGGCTCAGATCTACCAGACAAGACTCAAGGTGTAGGCTGTGCAAAGAGGAAACAATCCACCACATAACTGCAGGGTGGAAGATGCTGACTGGG